>NC_090322.1:235570298-235873328 GCF_040869045.1 Eurosta solidaginis
TCTTAAGGCAACAATAGAGGTGGACGGTTGGCGCAGGAGTGCCCAAATGGCGGACGAGGCGATACATGTGTACGCAGAAGGTTCCAAAGTAGTGGAAGGAGTAGGGTCTGCGGTATACTGTGCTGATCCGGAAATAAGAAGATCCTATAGGCTGCCGAATTACTGTAGCGTTTTCCAAGCGGAAATATTAGCCGTAACCAAAGCAGTAGAAACCCTGCAGGAGAATAGCTTAAGCTGGAACCGTGTTAATTTTTATATTGACAGTGAAGCGGCAATTTAGGAAATAATCTCGCATAGCACAGCATCTAAAAGTGTGTTAGAATGTAAGCAGTCTCTGAAAAGAATCGGGACAAGGAGAAGCATACATCTATATTGGGTCCCAGGGGATATGGGAATAGATGGGAATGAAAAAGCGGATGAACTAGCTAAAAAGGGCGCATCCCTTGAAGCTTGCTCCGTAGACGTCCCAATTATACCTGGGCGAGATAAAGCGAAGGCGAGTGGCGCACATGATCGACCAAGCAGGAAAGCCGTAGGTTCAAGCGCGGGGCTGTAAAGTGGCAAAGATTATGTGTAGGTCTTATACTGTTTTCACACAGAAACTTAATGATCTCATTTCACCTGCTAATGAAATCGTAAATTTTTTGCTTTCACACAGAAGTAACTGCTCGATTAGTATGAAGGATGAGACAGACAATCATGGCGGAACGATACAAGGTGGGAGCATGGTGACATACCTACAAACAAAAAAAATTCCATGTACTTGTAAATTCGATGGACAAATGTCAAAATCGTACTGCGCCGGTAGTTGACGTATGAAATCAAATAAGAAAGGTTATAATCAGCTGTTCGATGCGGCCACCTTGTATCGTTCCGCCATGCAGACAATGACATTTGCTTTGACAAATGACATTTTTAAGCACTGAACACACCAAAAACACCAAAGACGCTCAATAAGCGTCTTAATGTAGAAAACTGCCATTATTATTCAATAAGCCGTCTGTGTGAAAACAGTATTACAACCTTAGACTAACAAAGTTGCTTCTCTCATTAAAAAGAGAGGACTGTATAATCATGACGGGTATTCTGACTGGACCCTGCCTTTTGGCGTCACATGCCTTTAAATTAGGCTTGGTCATTGATAGCAGATGTAGGAAGTGCGGGCTGGAGGAGGAAACGATCGAGTATGTTCTGTGCTTGTGCCCTGCGCTTACCAGGCTAAGACTCCAGCTATTAGGAGTGATACAGTTGTCAGATCTAGAAGCAGCAAGTGGCTTAAGTCCTAGGAAACTTCTAGTATTTGCCAAGATGGCGGAGTTATTTTATAACATAGGTCCTGGTTTTTGATAGGTTTTTTCAGTTTGGTCGTTAAAAAAAACTTCTGGTAACACTACGGGCTCATTCAGTCTATGTGAGGTCCTCATGGACCGAGCAGTTCAACCTAACATAATATGTTTTTATACTCAGTTGAGCAGAGCTCACAGAGTATATTAAGTTTGATTGGATAACGGTTGGTTGTACATATATAAAGGAATCGAGATAGATATAGACTTCCATATATCAAAATAATCAGGATCGAAAAAAAATTTGATTGAGCCATGTCCGTCCGTCCGTCCGTCCGTCCGTCCGTCCGTTAACACGATAACTTGAGTAAATTTTGAGGTATCTTGATGAAATTTGGTATGTAGATTCCTGGGCACTCATCTCAGATCGCTATTTAAAATGAACGATATCGGACTATAACCACGCCCATTTTTTCGATATCGAAAATTTCGAAAAACCGAAAAAATGCGATAATTTATTGCCAAAGGCGGACAAAGCGATGAAACTTGGTAGGTGGGTTGATGTTATGACGAAGAATAGAAAATTAGTAAGATTTTGGACAATGGGCGTGGCACCGCCCACTTTTACAAGAAGGTAATTTAAAAGTTTTGCAAGCTGTAATTTGGCAGTCGTTGAAGATATCATGATGAAATTTGGCAGGAACGTTACTACTATTACTATATATGTGCTAAATTAAAAAAAGCAAAATTGGATGAAGAGCACGCCCACTTTTTAAAAAAAATTTTTTTAAATTCAAATTTTAACAAAAAATTTAATATCTTTACTGTATATAAGTATATTAAGTCAGAATTCAACTCCAGTAATGATATGATGCAACAAAATACAAAAATAAAAGAAAATTTCAAAATGGGCGTGGCTCCGCCCATTTTCATTTAGTTTGTCTAGAATACTTTTAATGCCATAAGTCGAACAAAAATTTACCAATCCTTCTTAAATTTGGTAGAGGCATAGACTCTATGACGGTAACTGTTTTCTGTGAAAATGGGCGAAATCGGTGGAAGACACGCCCAGTTTTTATACACAGTCCACCGTCTGGCCTTCCTCTCGGCCGTTAACACAATAACTTGAGCAAAAACCGATATATCTTTACTAAACTTAGTCCACGCACTTATCTGAACTCACTTTATATTGGTATAAAAAATGGCCGAAATCCGACCATAACCACGCCCATTTTATCGATATCGAAAATTACGAAAAATGAAAAAAATACCATAATTCTATACCAAATACGAAAAAAAGGATGAAACATGGTAATTGGATTGGTTTATTGACGCAAAATATAACTTTGGAAAAAACTTTGTAAAATGGGTGTGACACCTACCATATTAAGTAGAAGAAAATGGAAAAGTTCTACAAGGCGAAATCAACAGCGTTTGGAATCTTGGCAGGAATACTGTTAGTGGTATTGCATATATAAATAAATGAGCAGTACCCGACAGATGATTTTCTGGATCACCTGGTCCACATTTTGGTCGATATCGCGAAAACGCCTTCACATATACATCTAAGGGCTACTCGCTTTTAAAACCCTCATTAATACCTTTAGTTTGATATCCATATCGTACAAACACATTCTATAGTCAGCCCTGGTCCACCCTAATGGCGATATCTCGAAAAGGCGTCCACCTATAGACCTAATGCCCTCTCCCTCCTAAAATGCTCAGTAACACCTTTCGTTTGATACCCATATCGTACAAACATTCTAGAGTCACCCCTGGCCCACCCTAATGGCGATATATCGAAAAATTGTCCACCTATAGACCTAATGCCCACTCCCTCTTAAAATGCTCAGTAACACCTTTCGTTTGATACCCATATCGTACAAAGATTCTAGAGTCACCCTTGGTCCACCTTTATGGCGATATCTCGAAAAGGCGTCCACCTATAGAACTAAGGATTACGCCCTTTTAAAATACTCATTACCGCCTTTCATTTGATACCCATATCGTACAAACACATTCTAGAGTCACCCTGGCCCACCCTAATGGCGTTATCTCGAAAAGGCGTCCACTTATAGACCTAATGCCCACTCCCTCTTAAAATGCTCAATAACACCCTTCGTTTGATACCCATATCGTACAAACATTCTAGAGTCACCCCTGGCCCACCCTAATGGCGATATCTCGAAAAGGCGTCCACCTATAGACCTAATGCCCACTCCCTCTTAAAGTGCTCAGTAACACCTTTCGTTTGATACCCATATCGTACAAACACATTATAGAGTCACCCCTGGCCCACCCTAATGGCGATATCTCGAAAAGGCGTCCACCTATAGACCTAATGCCCACTCCCTCTTAAAATGCTCAGTAACAGCTTTCGTTTGATACCCATATCGTACAAAGATTCTAGAGTCACCCTTGGTCCACCTTTATGGCGATGTCTCGAAAAGGCGTCCACCTATAGAACTAAGGATCACTCCCTTTTAAAATACTCATTACCACCTTTCATTTGATACCCATATCGTACAAACACATTCTAGAGTCACCCTGGCACACCCTAATGGCGATATCTCGAAAAGGCGTCCACTTATAGACCTAATGCCCACTCCCTCTTAAAATGCTCAGTAACACCCTTCGTTTGATACCCATATCGTACAAACATTCTAGAGTCACCCTTGGTCCACCTTTATGGCGATATCTCGAAAAGGCTTCTTTCCACCTATAGAACTAAGGATCACTCCCTTTGAAAATACTCATTAACACCTTTCATTTGATACCCATATCGTACAAACACATTCTAGAGTCACCCCTGGCCCACCCTAATGGCGATATTTCGAAAAGGCGTCCACCTATAGACCTAATGCCAACTCCCTTTTAAAATGCTCAGTAACACCTTTCGTTTGATACCCATATCGTACAAACATTCTATAGTCACCCCTGTCCCACCCTAATGGCGACATCTCGAAAAGGCGTCCACCTATAGACCTAATGCCCACTCCCTCTTAAAATGCTCAGTAGCACCTTTCATTTGATACCCATATCGTACAAACAAATTCTTGAGTCAGCCCTGGTCCACCTTTATGGCGACATCCCTAAATGGCGTCCATCCATAGATCTATGGCCTACTCTCTCTTAAAATACTCTTTAATACCTTCCATTTGATACACATGTCATACAACCACATTCCAGGGTTACCCTAGGTTCATTTTCCTACATGGTGATTTTCCTTATTTTGTCTCCATAGCTCTCAACTGAGTATGTAATGTTCGGTCACACCCGAACTTAGCCTTCCTTACTTGTTTATATTTTATTTTGTTAATTATGGGGAGTATTCCCAGGGTTTTTGGGGTTATTTCGGGACACCCTCTGGATCCTTCCGGGGTTTTTCGGGGTTCATTTTGGGTTCATTTCGGGACTCCCTCGGGGTCATTTTGGGGTCATTCTGGGATGGTTTTGGGGACTCCCTCGGGGTCATTTGGGCGTCATTCCGGGATTTTTTTGGGGACTCCATTGGGGTTATTTGTGGGTCATTCCGGGATCTTTTTGGAGACTCCCCCGGGGTCATTTGGGGGTCATCCTGGAATCTTTCTTGGGACTCCCTGGGGGTAATTTGGGGTCTTTCCGGTATGGTTTTGGGGACTCCCTCAGGGTCATTTGTGGGTAATTCCGGGATGGTTTCGAGGCCTACCACGGGTTCATTTGGGGTGATTCCGGGATGGTTTTGGGGACTCCCTCGTTGTCATTTGCGGGTCATTCCGGGATCTTTTTGGGGACTCCCACGGGATCATTTGGGGGTCATTCCGGGATGTTTTTAGGTTGAGAACTACGCCTACTTTTTATAGCTCACATGTTGGACGATGGCTAGAAAGAGTAAACAAGTTTTCTGTTAATTCGGTTTTCCAACATTTTTTAGCCTTAATTCAGAATTCGATTTAAGAACGCCTTGTCTCAGCAGTTTTTTCGTAAACGCCCTATTTCTTTTAAAATATTTTGAATTTATTCCCACAAAGGGCAGTTTTGAAAAACATTTTGGAATAGGAACTTTTATAATGAAATAATGATTTAAGACATTCTTCGAACAAAGTTTGGAAAAGGGTGTGTTTTAAAAGTTTCTGGGATGTGGCGCATTCGAATCGGCAACCGAGATTGGGTGATCTTCCATTCGGCCTTCGATATATTAAGCTACCGCAGTACACTTTCAACATTGAAATATATAACTTCATGATCGACAAGCAATATTGTGAGGTGCAAATATTATAAATTGTCTCGAATTAGAAACACTTTTTTAAATATATTTTTTTATATTTTTAGTTTGTTAATTATGTCTTTTTTTTTGCCTTTGCATGTCAATAAAAGTCTCGCGTTTTTACGCATGCGCTAACCATTCATTGCACATGGCTTGATAAATTGTATCGTTCATGTGAAATCGCCCGCAGGTAATGATCTCTTTAAAGCCAAAGATGTTTACTGTGAACGACGTTCTATTGGACAAGTTCAGCTTCAAAAGTGGGAGCTACTGCAGTTAAGTATGTAAGTAAGTAAAAGTGGGCTAATATATTGACAAGAGACAAATAGGAAATGCACGGGTAATTTAAAAAGGTGAAGCCAAAGTTGTGTATGTATATGCTGCTATTTAAAATATTGTTACGATTTTTGGGGTACTCTGATTACTCCGCACTCAGATATTGAGTGTATCAAACTGTTCTTTGTTTATAACACTACTATGGTAGTAGTACTTCACACTTAATTGACTCGCATACTTCACTTATGGTGGCTTAAATTGAAACTGATTGACTATTCCTCAGCTCGCGCTACTTTTTGCTCTAAGTCACCTGTTTTGCCTAGTTCTCCTAGGGTCTATAATTTTCACAAACAGCCCTCTCGAATAGTTGCTTATATATTCCTCGTTTCTATATCACATACATAGATGGTTATTTAGCTGTACACATGTATATGCGTGAGTAATGTCATCTACGCTCTTAGCTGTTGATTACATGCTGTTTCACTATTAATCTTTCTTATTCGCTCTTAGCTGCTGACTACATATATGTAATATACTCTTTTCGCTTAGCTTTGCTGTTTACATATCGTCGGTCGAATGCCAAAGTCGAAGGTCAATCTCCGGCGGAGTCCTAATTTTGTGCGCGTGATTTTGGTTGCTACCAATTTTCGCCCTAACCTCAAAGTGCTTGCACGTGGAGGTAAACTTGTGTGTGCGCGCATTCAATCGGCTGTGAGTGAGTACCCAGTTGAAAACTTGTGTGTGACTACACACTGTTCCGCTTGGGAACAGTGTTGGACTACTTGCTCAGTGAGCAATTGTGGACTGCCTGCGTGAGGGGGCATAAACCCATACTTGAATCAGTGGCAGTATCAGCTGTAGTGTTTATAGTCTCCCCGTTCAGCTCGGTGTAGCTTTCGTGCCAGTCGACTCGGCCCCGATACGGGGAACAGTGTTCCGTCCGTCGGGGCGGTGGTAGTGACCACGTCAGCACTTTGCTGACAAACAGCGTACGAGCTACGTCACCGCGCTGTTGCTATAGCTGACGGGTTGGGCTGCTACTGCTGCTGACCACTGATTCTGAGTGGTTATAGCCCTCTAACTTAGGGCAGCCTGCATTCGCCCAGTGGGCATCGGTTTTCTCCTGGTGTATACTTCCGTAACCGGTTTTGCCTCTGAGGACAGGCGCTTTGAGGAAATGGTGGGCGGTGCAAAGAAGCGCCCGGGGCCACGTTCCGTCGGAGGTCGTTCTTCGACGGCCGCTGATGGGTCGACCTCGGGAGAGGACAAGGGCGTTAGCGCGCAACAATTCTTAAAAGTGAATTCAGGTAAGGCTGCCGCTGTGCAAACTTTAAGTCGCAAAGCAGAAGCCAAGTTGAAAAAAGCGGGTAAGTCGGGGATACCGGTGGCGTAGGGGAAGGCGACCACCTCGAAAATCGCAGAGCAGGGGGGTAAGGGCGGGCCGAGTAAGTCCGCGAAGTCGGAGGATGAGGAGAGTATTCTCCCGAAATCCGACGACGACGCGGATATACGCAGTCTGCCGGAATCCGGGCTATCCGGGGTAGGTCCCTATAGTTTGGACAAATTTGATGTTGGGGGGGGGGGGGGGGTACCGGTTTCGCTGCTGAGTCCGTGGTGCCCACTGTCGCCGCTGGCTCCTCTACCGACGGTAAAGCAGCCGATGGCGTGCCAGAGACTGCTGCTGACGGTGAGGATGCAATCGACGGCAGTGTAACTGCGGGCAAGGACGCAAACGAGCCGAGTAAGGTAGCGGAAGGGGAAATAGTTTCTGGGGGAGTGAAGGTTGAGGGATCCGCGGAAAATGGCGCTTGCAGTGGTGCCATGTGTAGCCCCCCTGTCAGTACCGAGCCTTCCGGTGGTCAGTCCGCTGGGGGCAAAGCTAATGGTGGAGGATCCGCTGCATCTGGCGCTGGTGCCGGCGCTCCTAGGGCTACCTCTGGAGTGGATAACTCCTCGGTTGTCGCCCTAAAGAAGGTCACCGCTAGTTTTAGTAGAGTGGTCTTTGGCGACAGTGGCGCAGATCTCAAGTCTGCGGAGAGGCTGATGGAGGTTTCCTCGGAGTATGAGGGCCTCCTAATGACGGTTATTGCCGAGAATGCCCGACTTCGCGGACAAATTGAGGCGATGACACTTCGGGGCGTCATGTTGGGGGGTGCATCCCCACGCGGCGGTGGACCTACCACCGCGGATCGTTTGGCTATGCCGCCCCCTGGAACTTGTATACATTAATGCTGCTGGTGGGTGCAACACCAAGCTTACTACAAACAAGTGTTTGGTGTGATTGTCCATTATGTTGTTTGTTTTATGTACACACACCACAAAGTGCGGTTTTGACACCAAAATTTAAATATGTGTGTAATTTCTTCCACATAAAAAAATTTTTCTGTTAAAAAAATCGTTAAGGTGGGTCAAAAGTTGACTGTTGCCCGAAAAACCTTGGTAAACTTCTTGAAATGAATGGACCCTAGAGGATCTCGAAATCAGGCGTTCGGCCTTCGCGTTGTTTATGTAAATTTTCGCTTTAGACTTAGATGTGACATTATCCCAATTGGGATTATGACACCTCATAAGCAGTGACATAATCTAAAGTAAACAAGTAAGGAAGGCTAAGTTCGGGGGTAACCGAACATTACATACTCAGTTAAGAGCTGTGAGCTGAGACAAAGTAAGGGAAAATCACCATGTTGTAAAAAGAACCTACGGTAACCCTGGAATGTGTTTGTATGACATGTGTATCAAATGGAAGGTATCAAAGAGTATTTTAAGAGGAAGTGGGCCATAGTTCTATAGATGGACGCCATTTAGGGATAACGCCATAAAGGTGGACCAGGCCTGACTCTAGAATTTGTTTGTACGATATGGGTATCAAATGAAAGGTATTAATGAGTATTTTAAAAGGGCGTGGGCCTAGGTTCTAGGGATGGACGCCTTTTCGAGATATCGCCATAAAGATGGACCAGGGGTGACTCTAGAATTTGTTTGTACGACACGAGTATCAAATGAAAGGTGTTAATGAGTATTTTAAAAGGGAGTGGGCCTTAGTTCTAGGGATGGACGCCTTTTCGAGATATCGCCAAAAAGGTGGACCAGGGGTGACTCTAGAATTTGTTTGTACTATATGGGTATCAAATGAAAGGTGTTAATGAGTATTTTAAAAGGGAGTGGGCCTTAGTTCTGGGGATGAACGCCTTTTCGAGATATCGCCATAAAGATGGACCAGGGGTGACTCTAGAATTTGTTTGTACGATATGAGTATCAAATGAAAGGTGTTAATGAGTATTTTAAGAGGGCGTGGATCTTAGTTCTATATGTGGACGCCTCTCCGGAATATCGTTATAAAGGTGGACCAGGGTTGACTCTAGAATGCGTTTGTACAATATGGGTACCAAACGAAAGGTGTTAATAAGTGTTTTAAAAGGGAGTGGGCCTTAGTTCTATGGGTGAACGCCTTTTCGGGATATCGCCATAAACGTGGACCAGGGGTGACTCTAGAATGCGTTTGTACGATAAGGGTATCAAATGAAAGGTGTTAATGAGTATTTTAAAAGGGCGTGGGCCTTAGTTCTATAGGTGGACGCTTTTTCGAGGTATCGTAATAAAGGTGGACCAGGGGTGACTCTAGAATTTGTTTATATCAAATGGAAGGTGTTAATGAGTATTTTAAAAAGGAGTGGCCCTTAGTTGTATATGTGAAGGCGTTTTCGAGATATCGAACAAAATGTGGACCAGGGTGATCCAGAGCAGCATCTGTCGGGTACCGCTAATTTATTTATATATGCAATACCACGAACAGTATTCCTTCCAAGATTCCAAGGGCTTTTGATTCCGCCCTGCCAAACTTTTTCATTTTCTTCTACTTAATATGGTAGGTGTCACAGCCATTCTACCAAGTTTTTTTCTAAAGTTATATTTTGCGTCAGTAGACCAATACAATTACCATGTTTCATCCCTTTTTTCGTATTTGGTATATAATTATGGCATTTTTTTCGTTTTATGTAATTTTCGACATCGAAAAAGTGGGCGTGGTCATAGTCGGATTTCGGCCATTTTTTACAACAATACAAAGTGCGTTCAGATAAGTACGTGAACTGAGTTTAGTAAAGATATATCGATTTTTGCTCAAGTTATCGTGTTAAGGCCGAGCGGAAGGGCAGATGGTCGACTGTGTATAAAAACTGGGCGTGGCTTCAACCGATTTCGCCCTTTTTCACAGAAAACAGTTACCGTCCCAGAATCTAAGCCTTTACCAAATTTCACAAGGATTGGTAAATTTTTGTTCGACTTATGGCATTAACAGTATTCTACACAAATTAAATGAAAAAGGGCGGAGCCACGCCCATTTTGAAATTTCCTTTTATTTTTGTATTTTGTTGCACCATATTATTACTGGAGTTGAATGGTGACATAATTTACTTATATACTGTAAAGATATTAACTTTTCTTTTAAAATTTGAATTTAAAAAATTTTTTTTTTAAAAAGTGGGCGTGGTCGTTCTCCGATTTTGCTAATTTTTATTAAGCTGACATATAGTAATAAGAGTAACGTTCCTGCCAAATTTCATCATGATATCTTCAACGACTGCCAAATTACAGCTTGCAAAACTTCTAAATTACCTTCTTTTAAAAGTGGGCGGTGCCACGCCCGTTGTCCAAAATTTTACTAGTTTTCTATTCTGCGTCATAAGTTGAACTCACCTACCAAGTTTCATCGCTTAATCCTTATTTGGTAATGAATTATCGCACTTTTTCGATTTTTCGAAATTTTCGATATCGAAAAAGTGGGCGTGGTTATTGTCCGATATCGTTCATTTTAAATAGCGATCTGAGATGAGTGCCCAGGAACCTGCAGACCAAATTTCATCAAGATACCTCAAAATTTACTCAAATTTTACTTGAGCTCTGCTCAACTGAGTATAAAAACTTGGGACTATGCCGTTTGGGATCATGTCATTGATATATCCGCATTGAAACATGTTTGCCCACGTTTTCGATTATAAGATTGTTTATTCTTTAACAAGACAATGGGCCAAATGATTAAAACATTTATTTTTTATAGCTTTAACCAAAATATTTAAGTTTTTTTCATACAAAATTCTGAAAACTTGAAGAAAACACGTTTCCTTATTTATATTTATTCACACGACACAATGGAAAGCTTAATTAATTTCTCGTTAGAAATTCTTTTGTGTTCTTTTCAGTTAAATAAATAAAGGAGATACTAATTAAAACCCCATGATCACTAGATAATATTTATTTTTTAATTAAAAAAATATTTCATACAGAGAAGTATTAGCGTGTGACATAAGACTATGCTATGGTTGCTATGGACTCCAGTAAAATTTTATGTAATCAATGGCCAAGTGCCACCGTGGTGAGATGGTAGCGTGTTCCGCCTACCACACCGTATGCCTTGGTTCGCACCCCGGGCAAAGCAAAAGCAAAAATTTAGAATAAGGTTTTTCAGGGTCGCCCCTCGGCAGTGTTTGGCAAGCGCTCCGAGTGTATTTCTGCCATGAAAAGCTCTCAGTGAAAACTCATCTGCCTCGCAGATGCCGTTCGGGGTCGGCATAAAACATGTAGGTCCCGTCAAGCCAATTTGTAGGGAAAATCAAGAGGAGCACGACGAAAATTGGAAGAGAAGCTCGGCCTCAGATCACTTCGGAGATTATCGCGCCTTACATTTATTTATTTTTAATCAATGGCCAACGGTCAAACAAATCACTTTTTCGGAAATATTTTGCTTTATCAGACTTTCAAACGTTCGTCTTGAAATATCAAGTTGTACGTCTCGAAGGAGTCTTCACAGATCAATGAATATTTGGACAAGAGCTTTGCGGTCACCAACTAAGGACACATTTCAAATTTAAACAAAATTGGACCTAGAAAACACTAACCTCAACTATATCTGGAAACTAAGAGAACGGATTTTATATGAAAAATTTTATTCCATTCCAACCAAATTTTATATATGACCAAATCGACAGTCTCAACTTCTCTACAGTACATCTGCCCTTAAAAAATTGGATCGGCGTCATGTTTAGCTGCAGAATGATCACGTCGCAATGGGACCTATTCGAGGCCACAGAATTTTTAAACAGAGGAACCCACCGGGTAGGCTATTATCACCAATGTTGTGGACGCAGGTCATAAACAAATTGCTAAGGCTGTTCGGTAGAGGACCATTCAAACTCAAGGCGTATGTAGATGATGTATCAGTCATCATAAGCGGCAGATGTTTGCCAACAATCAGCGCGCTGATGGGCCAAGCGCTTCGGGATGTACATGTCTGAGCATCTTTTTGTATATGTATAGGATCAAATCAAATTTGGTTTGAAATTTTGGATATATCGGTCTACAATTGCAGTTATGAAACAAAGGAAAATCAAGTGGGCGGTGGACTGGTTTCGAACCGGCGTTTTCCAGCTTGCAGTAGCTTGCTCTATCTTCTGAGCTATCACATCTATGTACGAGTATATCATAATACGATGGTCTTTAGATTTTCAGAAATAAGTTTAAGCTCTTGGGTTTTGTGAGTAAATTACAGTATATAAACAAGTTTATATCTTTGCATTTTTTCCAACTTTTTATACTCAGTTGAGCAGAGCTCACAGAGTATATTAACTTTGATTGGATAGCGGTTGGTTGTACATGTATAAAGAAATCGAAATAGTTATAGACTTCCATATATCAAAATCATCAGTATCGAAAAAAAAATATTTGATTGAGCCATGTCCGTCCGTCCGTGTGTCCGTCTGTCCGTTAACGTGATAACTCGAGTAAATTTTGAGGTATCTTGATGAAATTTGGTATGTAGGTTCCCGGGCACTCATCTCAGATCGCTGTTTAAACTGAACGATATCGCACTATAACCACGCCCACTTTTTCGATATCGAAAATTTCGAAAAACCGAAAAAGTGCGATAATTCATTACCAAAGACGGCTAAAGCGATGAAACATTGTAGGTGAGTTGAACTTATGACGCAGAATAGAAAATTTGTAAAATTTCGGATAATGGGCGCGGCACCGCCCACTTTTAAAAGAAGGCAATTTAAAATTTTGCAAGCTGTAATTTGGCAGTCGTTGAAGATATCATGATGAAATTTGGTAGGCACGTTACTCCTATTACTATATGTATGCTTAATAAAAATTAGCAAAATCGGAGAACGACCACGCCCACTTAAAAAGAAGTCTAATTTTAACAAAAAATTTAATATCTTTATAGTATAAAAGTAAATTATGTTAAGATCTAACTCCAGTAATGATATGGTGCAACACAATACAAAAATAAAAGAAAATTTCAAAATGGGCGTGGCTCCGCCCTTTTTCATTTAATTTGTCTAGGATACTTTTAATGCCATAAGTCGTACAAAAATTTACCAATCCTTGTGAAATTTGGTAGAGGCTTAGATTCTAGGACGATGACAGTTTTTTCTGAAAAAGGGCGAAATCGGTTGAAGCCACGCCCAGTTTTTATACACAGTCGACCGTCTGTCCTTCCGCTCGGCCGTTAACATGATAACTTGAGCAAAAATCAATATATATCTTTACTAAAATCAGTTCACGTACTTATCTGAACTCACTTTGTATTGGTATAAAAAATGGCCGAAATCCGACATTGACCACGTACACTTTTTCGATATCGAAAATTACGAGAAATTAAAAAAATGCTATAATTGTATAACAAATACGAAAAAAGGGATGAAACATGGTAATTGGATTGGTTTCTTGACGCAAAATATAACTTTAGAAAAAAACTTTGCAAAATGGTTGTGACACCTACCATATTAAGTAGAAGAAAAAGAAAAAGTTCTTCAGGGCGAAATCAAAAGCCCTTGGAATCTTGGCGGGAATACTGTTCGTGATATTACATATATAGATAAATTAGCGGTACCGGAAAGATGATGTTCTGGGTCACCCTGGTCCACATTTTGGTCAATATCTGGAAAACGCCTTCACATATACAACTACCACCACTCCCTTTTAAAACTCTCTTTAATACCTTTAATTTGATACCAATATCGTACAAACACTTTATAGAGTCACCCCTGGTCCACCTTTATGGCGATATCTCGAAAAGGCGTCCACCTATAGAACTAAGCCCCACGCCCTTTTAAAATACTCATTAACACCTTTCATTTGAGACCCATATCGTACAAACAAATTCTAGAGTCAGCCCTGGTCCACCTTTATGGCGATATCCCAAAACGGCGTCCACCCATAGAACGATGACCTACTCCTTCTTAAAATACTCTTTAATACCTTCTATTTGATACCCATGTCAAACAAACACATTCCAGGGTTACCCTAGGTTAATTTTCCTACATGTCTCCATAGCTCTCAGCTGAGTATGTAATGTTCGGTTACACCCGAACTGAGCCTTCCTTACTTGTTTTGTTTGATTACTCTTGCCTTTATCTTTGCTGAGAAATTTGATTTTGACAATTTTTTTTTTTAAATTTGCCCCATAGTGCGGCATACGGGTGTTAATTAAAAAATAAAATAGAAAGACAATACAAAAACAGCTGATCCAACCAATCTTATGAAAATCAATGTAATTGGTCAATGGTGCCATACCATAACGCCCTAGCCATAACCATAATCATACCATAGCCAACCAATTGGTTTTTGGTTTTTCGCCATATTCTTAACCTAAAAATATTTGAGTTGGTGAATTTGTTAAGTTTTTGTAATACGTTTTGACTAAGAGACTTATTATTTGTGGAATATGTTTGTAATTTTTTGCGTTTTCTCCATTTTTATGAAAATTTCACGATTTTTAGGTTAAGGCACCAATAACTGATGCCAATCAACATGGTTAGCCCTCATTTGTACTGATGGGTCCAGCCAGACCTTTTTGAACTTTAATTCACTATTTCTATGCCAGGAGATGAGTTTATGTTTTAACGCTTCTTGATGTCCTTCGCTATGTATTTTAGCATAATTATTTTCATGCATACATTTATAAACATTTGTAAATATTTATTAAATTGAATTTTTCAGTGTCAAAGTCATATTGAGTACTGATGGGTCTGGCCAGACCCTTAAGTAAATAGCGTAGTGATTAAATTCGTTGGCATGCATCGGCCTACTTTATTTTCGGTTTGTGCATGGCTTTCTTTGCTGTTTTGTGTTTGAAGCCCCGTTTTCCAAAATATTTTTATTTTCCCACTTTGCACGTGTTATTAGAATTCGGTGTTATCCGTGAAAACGTGTATTTATTTAGTAAAAATGAGTAAAATAGATTCTATTTATGATAATGTGCCACGTAGAGATCCGAAATTTTATGAGTTGGCTGCAAATGCTTTGGCCGATGAAATTGAAAACGATAATGACAACGACTATAGTGATTGTGCCTCAGAAGTGGAAAATTAGTCGGAATTTGAAGCTTCAGATATTGAAGCTGAACATGAAACTGAAGTCACACCAGTTATGTATATACCAGTTCAGATAGCGACAATGATTTGAATACTGATGCAAGTGACGACTTTTCTGATAAGGATGGGACCGTTTGGAGTAAGACAGTGCCGCAAAGTTGTCATATTCGCTACCATAATGTACTACGTTCTCGTGGTGGATAGACTATCAAATCGAGTTCTCCTGTTGAAGTTTTTGATGAGTGTTTTACACCAAACCTATCATACATTATAATTCATGGAACTTGAGAAATCCTACCAATTTGAAAGAATGGCAAAATCTTGTAAAAGCAGGGCTGATGGGTTTTCTTGGAATTAATAATGCAGCAGGACTCAGCAATATCATTAACACTACAAATTTTGATCAACTTTAGTCTCCAAGAATAAAATAGTCCCTTCCTAAAGTGAAATTTTCTCCTGATTCCGAATATGACTTCCATTTTCCTGTGGCAGATCTAGTTTCCAAGATATCGGCGAAAATATAAAAATTCCCATTTTTGCAGAACACTACTTCATATAGGTAGGGCAAAAATTTGTATTTTTCATTTTTTCGTTTTAAACTGTTGAATTAGTTATACATTATACTAATTCCCATAAACATTTCTTACCTTCACCTCCTTTCAGTATCTTTAGTAGTTTGGCCACTGTACCAAAAAACGTTGAAAAAATTTTGAGAAAAAAGAAATTTTTCAATTTCAGATTTAACCACTTTAAAATTTAAAATCGGAAAAATTCTATGGACGAAAAAAAGTTAGCCCTCTTATGTTGTAGGTAATTTAACTACGAAAATTTTAACCATACCAGTACAACAATCGGACGTGCCGTTGAGACTGTAGCCCCGTTAACTTGCAAGCGTCTATCCTAAAATTTTAGTATTACTTTGATACAATTGGCGAAACATTTCATTTGGTCACTCTGCCTTAGGGTCTAATAAGTTTAGAAAGACATCAAGTATTTAATTGTCACTACTGTTTGTTGTAAATTTTGTTTTGCAAATTGAAGTGCAAATTTATACATACTATATCGTATGTGTTGTGTGTGTTTACGAAATGGCTTGTTGCAAAAGAGATTTTAAATGTAAAAATAATCCGGATGATTTTTGCTTTATTTGCGGACATTATATTTTCGGAAACTCAGCTTGGAAAATAACTAATTCTGTCAAAGATGCATACTTTCATTATTTCGGTTTCCGTGTAAAAAATCTCGATAAATATTGGGCACCTCATTTTATTTGCGCCTCCTCTAGATTAACTTTAATGAGATGGGTATCGGGTAAAGGTCATAACATGAAGTTTGGTGTTCCAATGATGTGGAGTGAACCCTTTAACCACGACCAGTGCTATTTTTGCGTGATAGACCTTAAAGGTAAAACGAGAAAAAGGGGAAATTAATAAATTATCCAAATGTGGCATCAGCTAAAAAACGAAAACAACATGACCATACCTTACCCATACCTAGGCCACCTATAAGTTTTGAAGCCTCAAGCGAAAGTGACTCCGAAGCAGATAATTCAGACAGTGAATAAGAAGGAGAGGTCCCACATCGAGTCTCACAAGCCGAAGTTAATGACTTGGCCAGCGATTTGAAATTATCGAAATTTGATAGCGAAGTTCTAGGATCTCGTTTTCAGCAATGGGGCAGCCTGGGCCCTTCGACAATTACTTCCAAATTTCGAAATTGACATAAGACTTTCTCTTCGTTTTTTACTAAAAGTGAAAATATTTGCTACTGCAGTGATGTTCAAGGTTTATTTGAAGCACTAAAATAAGAAAATAAAGTGGATGATTGGCACTTATTTATAGACAAATCAAAGCATAGTTTAAAAGCAGCATTACTCCATAAAGGAAATTCGTTACTGGCAATACCATTGGCACATTCTGAGAATACTAAATACACTTATTTAAGCATATCCAATTTGCTTGAGCTCATTCAATATAAATAATTTAATTGGAAAATTTGTGCCGACTTAAAGGTAAACAGTTTCGGCGGTACAATTTAAAATAAATAGTATATGAAATACATCCCAGGGTGTAGCTATAATTCTCGGACTTCAAGGAGGTTTCACTAAATATTGCTGTTTTCTCTGTCTTTGGGACAGCCGTGCTAGAGACACCCATTATATTCAGGAAAACTGGCCACCAAGAGCTCAGTACGAACCAGGTGCCTTCAGTATCGCAAACCCGCCTTTAGTAAATCCCGAACGAGTTATTTTGCCAGCACTTCACATCAAATTAGGATTAATGAAAAATTTTGTAAAGGCTTTAAATAAGGACGCGCCATCCTTCCAGTACCTAACCAAATTTTTCCATAAAATAACTCAAGCCAAATTAAAAGAAGGTATATTTGTTGGTCCGCAAATTAGAAAGTTGCTGAAAGACGAAAATTTTGCGAATCATTTATCATCAGTAGAAGCAGCGGCTTGGGACAGCTTTAAGCAAGTCGTTAGTGGATTTCTTGGCAACAACAAAGATCCCAACTATAGAGAGATGGTCAAAGCCTTGTTGGAAAACTACAGTGCTATGAAATGCAACATGTCCATCAAAATGCATTTTTTGCATTCACATTTGGATAATTTTCCCGCAAACCTAGGTGCTGAAAGTGATGAACAGGGTGAAAGGTTTCACCAAGACCTCATGATTTTTGAAAAGCGTTACAAGGTTTTTGGAATGAAGAAATGATGGGAGATTATTGCAGATTATTACAGTTTAACGTGTAAACATATGTCTGTAATAAAATGTTATAAAAAAATAAAAACGTAGTTTTAATAAAAATTGCCTCTATAAAAATTGTAGGATAGACACTTGCAAGTTAACGGGGCTATAGTCTGAACGGCACGTCCGATTGTTGTACTGGTATGCTTAAAATTTTCGTAGTTAAATTTTCTACAATATAGGAGGGCTAACTTTTTTTCGTCCATAGAATTTTTCCGATTTTAAAGTGGTTAAATCTGAAATTTTGTAAAAAAATTCTTTTTTTTCTCAAAATTTGTTCAACGTTTTTTGGTACAGTGGCCAAACTACTGAAAATACTGAAAGGAGGTGAAGGCAAGAAACGTTTATGGGAATTAGTATAATGTATAATTCAACAGTTTAAAACGAAAAAATTAAAACTACAAATTTTTGCCCTACCTATATGAAGTAGTGTTCTGCAAAAATGGGAATTTTCATATTTTCGCCAATATCTAGATTTGCCACAGGAAAATGGAAGTCATATTCGGAATCAGGAGAAAATTTTACTTTAGGAAAGGCCTCTTTTATTTTCGGAGATTTTTTTTGTCGAGTAGTGTAACCAGGCGGCGTCGGTTTTATGGAAAATGAACCAATTGCCGATTTTCAGAGCAACAATGTCTTACCATAGGTTTTTGACAATATTCTGTTATATAAGCTTCCATGACGGGTGAACTAGATCCTTTCGCTCAGAAAATGCACCTATACGAGATATTTGGAACTTTTTAAATGAAAGTTTTCAAAGGAATAGTGAGGTAACTGTTGACGAGCAACTCTTTCGTTATCTAGGAAGAACAAAATTTACTCAATACACATCCTCAAAGCCGGCTAACTACGGTATAAAGGTATAGTGGACATGTGACGCAAAAACTCATTATCCTTTGATTTGAGATATTTATACTGGAAAAGTAGCCAATGAATATAGAGCAAAAAACCAAGGAGAAATTGAACAGATATGCTTGGTTTCAAAATATGCAAAGTCAGGGCGCACAGTAGTTGCCGATAAGTTCTTTTCTAGTTTTAATTTATGTAAGCGTTTAATGAGCTTGGGGCTGTCCTACATTGGAACTCTTCGAAGCAATAAAGCATGCATCCCACCCGAAATGAAAAAAAAAAACACAAGAAAAGGGCAGTTATTTCCTCTGAGTAGAAAAACAAGATTCTTTTGCCAGGAGTGTGAAAAGCTGTTTCCCAGCAACACTCAAAATGCTATTACATATATTATAAGGACACAAAAACAAACTTATTTTAATTTAAATGTTTTATTTTATTAATAGAGTGCCTTATTTGAGTTTTCAAGTTGGTATTAAAATAAAATTAAAGAAAAAAAACTTTTTTAAAAATAAGCTTTTATTATTGGTTAATAAAATTAACGAAAAAGTAAACAATAAATTGACTCTAAAGAAATATAACACTTTATAAGTTCATTGTAAGCTTTAACGATAATTAGGCTTTTTCGTCTGCGACAAAAGAATTTTATATTGTACATAATTATATATTTTTAATATTAAAACTTTACAACTAAATTATTAAACCTTACAGTTTATATCACAGTTCTAATTGTTCTAATAAAAAACGTGTTGAATTTTGATGGTATAATTAAGAACATTTAGGATCTCCTTTTCTTGCTATCGCAATGTAACACGCTTTTATTAGAACAATTGGGACTGTGATATAAACTGTAAGATTTAATAATTTAGGTGTAAAGTTTTAATGTTAAAAATATATAATTATGTACAATATAGAATTTTTTTGTCGCAGACGAAAAAGCCTAATTATCGTTAAAGGTTACAATGAACTTATAAAGTCCTATATTTCTTTAGAGTCAATTTATTGTTTACTTTTTAGTTTATTTTATTAACCAATAATAAAAGCTTATTTTTAAAAAAGTTTTTTTCTTTAATTTTACTTTTTAATTTTTAGTTAATTTTATTAACCAATAATAAAAGCTTAATTTTAAAAAGTTTTTTTTTCTTTAATTTTATTGTTCATTTTGTTCCCACGAGTATAGGACAAAAACGGTCCATCCCCCCAGAGGTCCATTGTAAAGGGATAAGGGCTTCAGTACAACAGGGTTCGCCCTGGTACCCTGAGGCGCACCGTTAGCGATATGAAATTTGTATACACCCTCATATTATTCAGCCCTCGGCACGTGCTCACCTTGGCATTGGGTCATAAATACTAATAATAAATCAGAAAATAAAATTAATTACGTAAACTTTACTTAGTTATTTGTAACGTTTCTCATTCTATCCATTTCTTTTAATGCATCAGCATTACAGGGTTTATTCGAAGTCAACTTTGAACAGTCAAGTTCTTCGATTCGAATACCTGCTAAAGACCTAAGACCTCGGCTTTTGACAGAGAGCACATATAAAATTGTGTCAAACAGTGTTAACTAACTTAAAATCATATTTTATTGTGACTTGGCCTATGTGGTGTTCAGTTTACAACTACTCATTGCAGATCTCTGCTCTGTGTGTTAAATCTGTTTTAAAATAATAGCCGTATTTTTTTTTTACACGTAAACGTCTATACGCTTATAATTTATATGGACTGCTAAGCGCCAAACTTTAAATACACCTCTGAAGTTGCTGCGCATAAAATGTGTACTAATAAATTCCAATACGCATTATACGCAGATGTAACTGAAATATGTGTTTTTGTTTCACCCCCTACACTAATTCTATGTATTCTATGTGTGTCCACAATTCATCGCAACTGATTTAGCTATATGTTATACACAGGCATACAACAGAGGGTCGTGTCTCCGCTTTTCGGTACACGCTGTAGCTAGTTGTTTAACCACTGCCGCTAGATGGGTCTCCTAAGCATTATGTAAGCGAGGATAGGCATTTTTTTCACGCGCAAACGTAAACCTATACGCGTGTATAAAAAAACACGGCTAATATTCCAACTTTCGCTTAGCTAAAATTCCATCGCCAAAAATCTGTAAAACAAAATCAAGTGCGCAGAAAAGTATGCAACACTTACCGATAAGAGCCTAACCGCGTTAGCGTTCGTTGTATCACAGAATTTTTACACTTTGAAAATGACGGCTGTTGTTTGCAAGGTTGCATTCCTTTGAGTCTTCGTTTTCACCATCTGGATTAACAAAGTCATGAGCCTGGACATTCGTGCAATTTTAGTGATGTAAATTGCATGGCGCCAGCGCCAATGCGGTGCCAGCTCAATGGTAGCTCATTGACGAAATGACTCCAATCAAATTTTTGACGCTACTTAGTAGTGAGTGCGTAGTACATTTCACTTGCGCTATTGAGTGAAACGAATTTTGTGTGTCAGGCACGAGTTTGGTGTTATTGGCGCTACTGGCAATGATGACATTGAGCTGATGGCGGTAGCGCTGGTAGTTCAGCTTTTGAATCCGAGAAAGAATTGATGACCCGTGCAAATTATTATGGCTTTGGCCGTGTAAATTATTATGTTGTATTTGCACCAAATAAATGCTGCGGACATAACAACCGGAGTCATTTTTGAGTTGTATATTTTAAATTTAATGCACAATTAATATGGGTGTGTTTGAGCGGCCAAATAATAACAGTAGTATTGCTAAAGTGCTGCTAAGTTGATGGAATGTCGCTAATTTCCTAGCGATGATCTATAGATTGTCAATATTTCGTTCAACGGACACGCGAAATTGCCACATCTGCTCAAATTTTTCAATTTTTTCCATTCTTGATTTAACTTAAGCTGTTATGCCAATATTTTTCAGCCAGCTTTTTTCAAATAGGTAATTTTTCCAAAAGCAAAATAAATTACAGAAAAGATTACAGAGTTAAACAGCCTTAAACATTCAGCTATGTTGGTTATACACAGATATACAACAGAGGGTTGTGTCTCCGCTTTTCGCATTCGTTGAGATTCACCACGCGTGAGACGCGTGATTCACCACGTCCAAATATCACAATCCATGGATAGGTACCGGCGGGTTTGTATGGGACTTAGGCTGTTATGCCAAAGTAAATACAAATCTTTACCGATAACTGTGTTATCGATTAATTTATCGAATTCTAACAAAGTACTATTACATTGTCATCGGAGTTATACATGTGTACAAAATTTCAGCTCAATCGGACACCGGGAAGTGTATCAAATTTAACTTGCAAGATTCCATTACAGACAACAAAAGTGAAACTAAATAAAAGCTTATAAAAATAAAGTGCAGTTTCGATGAATTGATGTTAAATTATTTTTGGGGTCCAGCCAGAATCATGGGTACTCAATATGACAATACAGGTATCCGTCAAAATGACGGTTAAGTAAAAATATGGTTGTGACTAAAGCATTATGATTATGTCAACATTTCCAAGGTCTATAAGCGCATAGACATTGTTTTATAATTTTAAGTACGTTCAAACACAATTAGAGTTTAGGAAAAGAAAAAAATATTTATATAACTTAATTACGGAATAACATTCACGCGTAAACAATAGAGAGTGTATGTGGGTGTGGAAAGTTTTGAAATACTACAGAACAAAGACTGTTGGGTCCGCTCGTGCATAAATAGGTTGATGGCTACTAGGGTGATTGACTCGGTTAATCCAACCGGTTGAAAATAAATTCGCAATATCGAATAACGAAATTGTTTGTCTTCGGTTAACCGATTTTTTGGTGCCGCCTTGGTGTAGTGGTAGTGTGCTCGGCCTGCCACACCGGGGTTCAAGCCCCGTGCAAGGTAACATCGAAAATTTAGAAAACAATTTTTCTAAGCGGAGGTGCCCTTCGACAATGATTAGGCAAACACTCGGAGTCTGTTTCTGCCATGAAAACCTTCTCGGCAACAAAATATGTAAGCAAAGGAACGCTGTAGGGTGGGGTGCTATCACCAAGGCTGTGGAGGCTGGTCATAAACTAATTGCTTATGCGGTTAGAAAGAGGACCAGTCAAACTTACGGCATATGCATATGACGTTTAGTCACCATAAGCGGCAGATGCCTCATAACAATCAGCTCTCGGATGGATCGGGAACTTCGGTATGTATATGCCTGGGCATCAGAAGTCGGGTTAACCGCCAACGCGGTAAAAACCCATCTAGTATTACTATTTTATACCAAAAAAAAACTGAACCCTAAAAACTGCCACGACTGCAACATTGCATGCCATTGGCCTAATGGCCAAAACCTAGCATTTGCCACAGCAAAAACACCTCGGGGAGTGCAGTCTTTATGTCCATAGCAGTATAGCGCCATCTAATATGGGGCATACAGAATATATGATCCCATGCCTCGAAAGAGATCATAGGGCCACAATTGAGTCGAAGGGTTGGTGCCAGGGTGCATAATTGGCGGAGCATACTATATATGTATATACGGATGGTTCCAAATTGATGGAAGGGGTCGGGTCTGCTGTTTACTGTGTCAAAATAATATCCGCGAAGAAAGAAGCAGTAATACTGCAGAAAACCTGCTTAAGCTGCAGTCACTCCAATATATATATTGATAGTCAGGCGGCGATTAAGGTAATAATCTCACACAGTACTTCATCAAAAAGTGTTCTGAAATGCAAAGAAGCATTGAAAAACTTCGCTTTGGTCGGACCATACAGTTATACTGGGTTCCCGGTCATAAATGCATGAGTTGGAAAAGGAGGGTGCAGCACTCGCTCAAACAACGATAGACGTGCCAATCAGTTCAGGAGAAATCAGAAGGAGACAGGAGTTGCATATGAGCCATGAAGCAGAAAAGGCGTGGACAAAAGCGCGTGGCTTCAAAATTTTTAAGATCATGTGCAAAGTCTACGATATTAGACACTTAGACAATTAAGCTAGGTCTTAGAAAACTTCTAGCTTTTGCCAAGAAGACGGGTCTATTCTATAACATAGGTCCTGACACGTGATTGGGGTGCTTTCGATTGGTCGTTAAACAAATTCTGGTAACACTATGGACACATACAATATATGTGACGTCTTTATTGGTAGGCCAGTTCAACCTAAATTTTCTGCTATTTCGAAATTATGGCTGCCAACAATGGTTAAGAGGCAAATGCGCTAACTCTTTGCTCGATGACAGTAGATACATCGTTTTGTCCTCATTCACCATCAAACTCACCTTTTCCGCTTCTTTTCCCAGTTTGGAGTAAGCAGAAGTTATGGCGCGGGTGTTCAGGCCGATTATATCAATGTCATCAGCATATGCCAGTAATTGTACGTTCTTATGAAAAATTGCTCCAGAGCGTTTACGTTCTGCAGCTTCTATAATTTTCTCCAGCATCTATTTAAAGAAATCGCACGATAGGGGGTCAACCTGTCTGAAACCTCGTTTAGTTTCGTTCGGCCCGGAAAGGTCCTTCCCAATTATGACTGAGCTGATGGTGTTGCTCAATGTAATTTTGCACACCCGTATAAGTTTCGCATGGAAACCAAACTCAGACATAATGGCATAAGGGATAAGGTCCAATAGGCCGATTTGCGGTGGGCTTCAACCTTTCGCACGAAACACTGGACAGGACCTTAAATGCGATATAAAGAAGGCTGACCATTAATTCCGCCATCATCGATTGCGGGGTCGAGTTCATCATTCCTGTGCAGTACATCCCTGTCTCCATTTAGGTGAACAGAGAATTGTTCCTTCCATTATCTAAGTACTCTCTGGACATCGATATTCGTGCTTACAGGACTTTGGCACGGACACTAAAACCTTCCATCTGTCGCCGAATTTTTGGTAAAATTTGAGGATGTTGTTCCTGGTGGCTAGCAGCTTAAGCTTCTCGCACTCACGCCTTTCTACCTATGCCTTTTTCTTCCTGAAAGGGCGTCTCCCTTTCTATTTCAACTCGCGGAAGCGTTCACGCAATCTTCTTGTTGCGCTCGCTTTTAACAAAGCCCTGTACACAGCGTTCGGTTGACACGCGGCATTCTTCATTGTAACAAATGTTTTCCGTGGTCGCCGATAATCAATTTTTTCTCAGCGGCAGTGCGAAGTGCGTAGTGCGAGCGGACATTCCAGGTGCATGCGCTCAAATCATAGACCTTTTAACTTTTGCCATCAGTTAAAGGTTGTTTTCGTATCTGACGATTTTTGAGTTTTTCATCGAAGTGTGGTTTGACGTGGCACAACGCGCTCAACGGAGATGAAAATATTATTTGCACTTTTATATAGCAAGCCGCTTGGTCCAAGACAGACGCCCGCTTGCAGCCACACCTTGTGCTAGACAGACGCTGCTGATGAAAATCCTCCAGCGAGCCCTTATGTTAGAGTGGTCAAGCCAGGATGTCGCCTTCCCACGTTAGCTAACCACTAAACGGCTGTTCAGTGGCTACCAAGAGGAATAATAAATAAACTTATTTTTGGTTTAGTTTCAAATTTAGCACCAAAATAGTGCAATGTTTAAGTGTTTGGTGTGATTGTCCATTATGTTGTTTGTTTTATGTAGACCAACACCACAAAGTGCGGTTTTGACAACAAAATTTATATGTGTGTAATTTCTTCCACATAAAAAATATTTCTGCTAAAAAAATCGTTAAGGCAGAAAGGTGGGTCAAAGGTGACTGGTGCCCGAAAAGCCCTGGCAAACTTCTTGAAATTAATGGATCCTAGAGGATCTCGAACTTAGGTGTTCGGCCTTCGAGTTGTTTATGTAAATCTTCGCTTTAGACTCAGATGTGACATTATTCCAATTGGGATTATAACACCTCATAAGCAGTGACATAATCTCAAGTAAAAAACTTGGGGCTATGCCGTTTGGCATTATGTCATTGATATATCCGCATTGAAACATGTTTGTCCACGTTTTAGATTATATGATTGTTTATTCTTTAACAAGACAATGGGCCAAATGATTAAAACATTTGTTTTTTATAGCTTTAACCTAAATGTTTAAGTTTTTTTCATACAAAATTCTGAAAACTTGAAGAAAAAACGTTTCCTTATTTATATTTATTCACACGACACAATGGAAAGCTTAATTAATTTCTCTTTAGCAATTCTTTTGTGCTCTTTTCAGTTCAATAAATAAAGGAAATACTAATTAAAATCCCATGATCGCTAGATAATATTTACTTTTTAATTAAAAAAATATTCCGTACAGAGAAGGATTAGCGTGTGACATAAGACTGTGCTCACCTGGTTGCTATGGGCTCCAGTAAAATTTTAGGTAATCAATGGTCAATGGTCACACAAATCACTTTTTCGCAAATATTTCGCTTTATCAGACTTTAAAGCGTTCGTCGTGCAATATCAAGTTGTAGGTCTCGAAGGAGTCTTCGCAGATCAATGAAAATTTGCACAAAAGCGTTGTGGTCACCAATTAAGGACACATTTGCAATTTAAAGAAAATTTTATATATGACCATATGATATGATATGATATCACCTCTAACAAACCTTGGAGTCTTCGAAATTAAAGTTAAATCCATTTAAAGCAAATAATATGTTTTTTATTCACTTCGATCATTGTTTTGCAATCTTAAATAAACCGTCTTAACGAATAGACAAACAAATTTCAATACGTTTATATCTTTTCCAAGTAAATTCTTTTGTGCGCATGAAATTTGGAAGTATAATTTTTGGTATAAAAGGACTGTTGGTGACAAGTCTTTTACAGTTATAAATTTAACTTTGTATAAGTTTGATTAACTTTATCTCTACATAGAAAAATGAAAGCTTTTACTACTTTACTAGCTGCCCTCTTGGCTTTGGTGTTGATTGTGAACGAAGTTTCATCGAACAGTATTGGCGAAGCTGGCCTTGCAAATACTCCTTCTGGGCAACAACAAGATGGTCCTCCTGCTGCTCCTGGTGTGGCTGACCGTGTAGTTACTGATAGAGGTCCTAAAGCTAAACCTGGAGCTAAAGCTGCAAAAGCTAAAGGTGCCGGCGGAGCAGGTGCTAAAGGTAAAGCTTCTGATGTATGTAGTATGCCTAAATCAAAGAAAGGTAGTCCTCCTGGTAGTCCAAAAAAACCAGCCAAAAAGTAATGTCGCAGAGCCAAAAGATTTTGGGAGCTTCCCCATACGTTATAAGTACTTCGTACGAAAAAAATAACGAAATTATAAAATATTAAAATATGTAATGAGTTGTAGAATAAAAATGCTCTTGCTAAAAAAAAAAGGTTTATTACTTTCATTTCTTACAGGTGTTTTCATGAAAATATTAAATTTTAGCTTAAGCGTAAGGTCCTTAACACAACTTTTATGTTTAGGGAAAGAGTCCCGAAGTGAAATAAGGATTCTATTTCGAAATCAGGACCCGTATTACGTGTTACGATCCGCTCTTAAAAGGTGGATCGGATTAATGGCATATTTGAACTAGCGACAAATAGAACTCGTTAGATCTATTCTTTATTATTATTTAAAAAAAAAACGTTTGACAGTTGCATAGTTATTGCTTGAGTGAAAATGGTTTTCAGTTACTGATCGTAACACGTAATACGGGCCCAGTTTAAAATAATTTAAAAAAAAAATTTCATTATCTCCCAATAATGCTAAAATGGTTCTCGAAAGACTCCGGCTTTCTCGGAGGTGCCAAAGGGAGATAACACTAAAACTCCAGATTTTGCCGAGAAGATGAGTGATGTGGCAAAGCAATCACTGACTGTAGCGCTGGTTGATCGTAGCAGTCCTTTCGGACAGATGGTTACTGAAAGATGGATATTTGTAGAAAGGGAGTTTATTAGCTGTGCTTAAGATGATGCGGGAACAACCAAGTAAGCCCCTTCCAACCTTTGATTCGGGGGATGGTATAATAGCGTGAAGATGATAGCGTGAGACAACATCGCGAGCTTGCGGTGGCTGGAGGAAGTGGTTTCAAACCTCCAAAGGCAAGGCACGAACGCGGGGTTTGAGGTGGAGGATAAAGCGCAAATCCCCACGGGACCAAAAGTTAAGGTATGGGTACCATGCGTGATGAAGTCGGAGGTTAGATTGCGACTTCTGCAGAATCAGAATCCGAACATGCCAACAGACTGGAAGGTACTTACTGTATCTCGGCCTACGGAGGAAGGTCAATTCTACATCTTCCAAATAAACAAGCAGGCGGAGGATATATTGTGCACGCAGCTTGGAAAAATATTCTGGGGTACAGGCAAAATCTACATGCGACAAAGGGAAAGAAATTCCAAGGACAGCAATCCTAATACGCTAGAAGTGGGCGAAGGCGTAAAGCACCTTAAAAGCCTAAGAGGAAAAGGACAGGTGGAGGTATCCGCCGGCACAACGACGGTGTTAGAAGAGGACCAACATCCAAATTGTGCTGCGAGTCGCACAAAGGGACAACCGGCACAGCATTTACGACCCGAAAGAAGAAGTCCCGAGGATACCAATCGCAGTTTGCAGGAAGTGCGAGACGCGGAAGGGGGCCTCGAAAACTTTATAACTAAAGGGAAAGGGGAGGACGAAGACGTCACGACGGAGGGGGAAAAATAGCCCAACGGTGCTGCGCGTTTTACAGATAAACCTCCAGCACAGTAAAATGGTGTCGAGCGAAGTCCTCGTAACCCTTGAGGAGGCTTCAGGTGACATGGCGCTGATCCAAGAGCCGTGGTTCTCATCGGGAGGAAGGGTTTATGAATTCAGAGCGCGCGGCTTTGGCGTTTACTATGTGCAACGGAAGGACGGGTGTGAGCTGTAGTTATGATAAGGAAACAGCTGCATTCATATATTCTGCCTAATTACACTACACTAAGAAAAAAATGTCTCCCGATTGGAGAAAAATGAGAACGAAATGGCACTTAAGAAAGTTTTTCCTCATTCGCATGGCCAACATTTCTTCAAAATGAGGAAAAATTCCTTAAGTGCCATTTCATTCAAGTTTTTTCTGAGTGTACTGAGGACCTAGGAGTGGTGACCGTTGAGCATAAGAATAAGCAGGCATTTATCTTGGCATCCTGCTACATAGCCCATGCTGCGGAAGTTATAGCGATGGAGTGGCGGTTGGTCATAGGCGCGGATGCAGATGCGCACCACAATGCGTGGGGAGGAGGAGATATGAACGAGAGATGCGAATCTTTATTTTGTTACATCCTGCAAACCAATTTGCAGATAGCCAACAAGGGAAGGGCCCCTACATACATTGGTTCAACATCCAGCAATGTTCTTGATATTACATTGAGCTCCGAATCTGATATATCAAGATACGGTTGGATGGTTCTTGATAGACCATCCTTCTCCGACCGTGTGTATATCAGCTTCAGCATGGAAAAGTTTCTGTGCGGACATAGAGTGCTTCAGCGAAACAGCACGGTTGAAAAAAGTCGTAGCAAGGGGAATCATAGTCCAGGGACCAATAAAGGAAGAGAACGGGGAATGGTCACGTAATAGTGAGGAGTTTCTTGAGGTGCTTTTCGGTACACATTTCCCATCGGAAGATGATTTAGAAGAGCCAGCAAACAGCACTCACACTTCGATCACGGAGAGGGTAGTGTCGGGCTTTGTGATCGATACCAAGATCGAATGGGAGGGGAAGACGTTTTCTAAGTTTAAATAGCCGAGCCCAGAAGGTATATTCCCGGCCATGCAACAAATTTCAAGTAGAGTGGTCGTGGAATTGCTTAAAATAATATTCGATGGGTACATATGACTGAATCATGTACCGCACTCTTGGAGAACTGCTCTTGTAGATTTCCTACCAAAGGCGGGGAAGATCGGTCACGTTTATCCCAAAGACTATAGACCCATTAGCTTAACACCATTTATGCTCAAAACCCTTGAGAGGCTTACAGATGGGTTCATAAAATCCAACGTGGATGAAAAGCTGCTCTCCATAACACAACATGCGTACACCAAAGGTAAGTCGGTAGACACCGCATTGCATAGTGTTGTAATAAACATAGAGAAAGCCCTGGAATATAAGGAATATGCTCTAGGAGTCTTCTTGTACATTGCCGGGGCTTTCAATAATGTTTCTAAATGGGCGATTATGGATGGTCTTAATTACATTAAAGTACATCCACCCTTAAACAGATGGATCGGCTGCATGTTAAATTGCAGGAAGATTACATCGCAATGTGGATTGTACGAGGCCACGAATTCAGTGGACAGGGGCACTCCGCAGGGAGGGATTTTTTAACATTTTTATGTTATACTCATTCTCATATTCTCCCTTTTCAATACGGCCTTATTTACTGCCTTAAAAGAGCTCAATATATCAAAATACCACGGTTGACACTTTGGTCCATTTGGATGGTTCAAATGGTTCGCGCATGCAACATCTTTATTTTTCAAAATTGAACTGAAAACTAAATCAAAGCATGAAACTAATTTATTTTATATTTGATATTAGAGAAAAATTGTAAGCTTACAAACGGCGATGGTTACTAGGACATGTTTCTGAATTTCACTTCTTCATCAGCTAGCTTTTCGGGAGCTGAGCGTAATATAAACAAAAAGGCAACTCTTAGAGACCAATTGTACAGCGAACAACGGGACATTCATATGGCTTAGCAGCTAAAGGATTGCACTGATATGAATGTTGGAGATTCGAGTTCAACGCTCAGCTCCCGAAAAGCTAGCTGATGAAGAAGTGAAATTCAGAAACATGTCCTAGTAACCATCGCCGTTTGTAAACATACAATTTTTCTCTAATATCAATTACAAAAAAAAAAAAAAACCATTGTATAAAGCAAAATGAGCAAAGCTCGCTAATTAAATACATATGATCTAATTTATTTTATATTTAGTGCACTTACCACTCCCTTAATTTAAGTTGAAGTTATGCGTGCAAGCATACCGGTAGGTATTCAGAGATTGTGAAACCATATATCGACACGCCAAACAAAAAATTATTGTTAAACATATTTTACGAAGAAGTAAAAATGTAAAAATTGTTAAAGTGTTGCATTCCAAAGCCGATATGTAAATTTTTCGCACACAACCCAAAGACCCAAAGAAAATTAATGAGTTTAATGAATCCCCAGACTATTGTGGTGTTAAACCACGCAAGACACTAGGCATTAATTTACTCGTTGGCTCACCCTGGAAAGTGTCTTCTTGCATGCGCCTCATACTGCGATACGGCTATATTTTAAGTTTTTGTGTCTAGAAGTTAATGGCGTTTCTTTTCTGCAACTTTCAAATTCAATATCAGTTACGGCATTAAATATTTATGTATATGTTTTTCCGGCTTGCAATGCTCAAAGTGCTTATGGATATGTTCCCTTAAACCTTGTAGAGGCGGTGCTAGATCCAGAAGTTCTTTGCTGGGATATTCTGGTTTGTAACAATTAAGCTAAAACTGCTTGTTCAGCATTTCGTTGTGCTCTTTGGCCTCACTATGTAGATAGTGTTCGGAAGTCATGAGGAGACATCCAGTGGCAGTTCTGATTGCAGCATTTTGATAGGCCTGCAGCCTCTTCCAGAATGTGTTTTTTAGACCAGGCGACCAAACTGGTGACGCGCGGCCGGCCAATTCCTTGTACGTGGTTAGCAACGTTTCTTTATCTTTTCCCCATGTGCTGCCGGAAAGAGACTTGAGGATTTTGTTGTAGATTTGAACTTTAGAAAAAATTTCGGTGGCATGAGCCTTGAAGGTTAGAGTATTGTCGAACGTTACCTCCAAGATTTTTGGGTGACTGACAGTCGGTAGTGTGACACCATGGACGCGTACGTCCCATATTTGCGACATCTGTTTCTTCCACGTCGTAAACAGGGTGGCCGTGGATTTTGTCGGTGATAATGTTAACTTGCGCGATGTAAAGAAACCGGAAGATCGGGGAGATAGCTATTTATTTTAGAAACTAATTCATGAACTGAAGGGCCAGGTCCTGTAACCTGAATAGAGAGTTCAATCGGAAAAAGTTTGTCTCTCTCTATTATACCATCAATATGAAGCACATTCTGAGTAATTTTAGGTATTATTATTATGTCCAAATATTGGTATTTAAAAAATGTCAGTGTACATAATGAATACTAAGTATCTTAATCGAATAAATTGATAAAATTTCTTTTATATGCTAATAAAAACAAAGGTAACATTTTATTAATTTGCAGAACTGGTACAGTCCTTACTTTTAAAATGCTCTATAGTTCAGTTGGAAGGTTGGGCAAGGTCAATTTCGACCTAGAACTCTTTACATTTAAAATCATTGTACTTATTAGGTGTTTATTTGCTGTCTCAACTGAATAATTGCTTACTGGCTAGAATTTTCAAGTTTTTGGAAACAACAGAATTGCAAAGATTTGCAATATAATTTGTATTGTTGAACTTTAAAAACGTGTGCTTTTTAATAACAATAAGATAAATGCGATATGTATACAGAGCTTCTGCGCCAATTTCGCGCTAAACTAATTTAAATATCTCCTTATAATTTGTTGGGACCGATCTTTCTGTCATATACTTAGCAAAAACTACAGTCATTCAGTATATGTGAGATGTTCACGGACCAACTAGCTCAACCTAACTTATAGCTCCTCCAATCCAATTATCAGCCTTATCTAACAGTGGAGAATCCTGTTTATTTAGCAGGCGAAGGTTTCGTGTGGTTCTGGCTGTAGCAGTAAAGGCACTCTCCGAAGTTTTTCAGGAGTGCCATAGTTTTTTGATGATCCTTTGCCCGGAACGGTTCGCTAAGATTAAGATACTTTAGTGAGGATTGCACTGCGACCATTGGTCTATTGTACCCTCATCTCCTTCGCAGCACCTCATTCAAGCCGACTTCCTTGATGAGGGATTGGATGGGGGAATGCTCTGGTCCACTGGTAAACGGAAGAGTAAAGGATTAAATTAAAAAAAAAATAATGGAACCCAGCTATTGGAAATATTTTTTTTTAACCCTCAGGACTGAATTTATGATAAATTGTTAAAATGAAAGTGTGTGTGGCATTGTAATTTACCACAACCTGGAATTAAAGACTTTACAACGAATTCAACACATTTGTGAATACCAAAATTTGGTACATATATTTGAGATTTGGTCCTTTTTTCGATGAATTTTGATCCCAAATGAAAACATGGTGTATCAACCATGTTTGGGACTCTTTTTTGGAATGATATTATGTTTTCCCTATATATATTTCAAATGAGAAAGCTTATAGGTTCTGTTTTTAATCATATATATTTATTCCACATTAGTACCTTTAACGAAAAATGTTAAAAATGATTGAATAATCAAATTTGCGAATTTGTTCGAGGCAAAAAATCATAAACAAGATTTACCAAAATACCTTTTAGTGCAATGGTACTTCCTCTCACGATTTGATCAAATGATTAAATCAAACCTGTTTCATTTGAAAAACAACGAAATGGAGTCTTACTGTTATTTAATTTTTTATTATATGTGTATGTAGGTTGTTTTCCAAAATTCAAACAGATTGTTTTCACCTGTTTTAAAAATATCTCCTATTATTATTTTTTTAATGGAAATATTTTTAAAACTAGGTTCTGATGTAAACCCTAGGATACCTGGGAAGAAAGGATATGTTTAAACTGAACAAAAACATATAACACAACTCAAAAATTAATTACAAACATATCGCACGTTTTACGTATTGTAAACAGAATAAATTCAAATACTAAGTATTTTAAGGTATCAGAATATCTGGAATATGAAAATTTTTATTTGCATCTACACAAGTAAGATATTTAAAACTACAGAGTTATCACATATTTTCTTAAGAGGTACAGTTTCAATGAACTTTACAACTATAACATTGCGATTACATATTTATAAGTTTGGAAATAAATAAAAAGTTATGTTTAAAGGAAAATTATTTACAAAAAACCTTTATATACTTATTTTCATATTTATTATTATAGGTATATTTGTATGTAATTACCTAAATTAATTATTAATTTAAGCTATCAGCTAATGAGTTTATAAGGGGATTTGAATATTGACAGTGTCTATTGAATTTTTCAATAATCTTAAGTATTTGGCCCGAAACCAGTTCAATTTTTTTATCAATATAGAGGCGTTTTGTGGAGTGGTTCTATGGTAAATTAAGCATCATTTTTAAAATTGTATTTTGACGCACTTGTAATTTTATTATGTGGGTTTTAGCACAGATTCCCCAAATGGGACATCCATATAACATCATAATAATTACAATAAAAAGTGCGATATGCTGAGAAAATAGGTACAATGTGATATAAGGTACTTGTCCTTGCTCCATTTATTGCTTCTGCTTTGCAATTTGCATTTTTCCAATTTTTTTGAACGCTTGACACCATGCGCTTTCAACATTTCTTCTTGTGCTATCCACTTCGAATTCTTGTAAAGAAGCACGGTGATCTTTACATTCGGGGACTTCAGAAAACCATTTTGGGGAAACTTCTTCAGTATATTTAACAATTAATGATAGTATATGACTTTTAACATTCGGGATATGTGCACACTTCGAAAAAAGCTCACCAGTCCATCTGCCTTTGACACACGGCAAATACCATATCACTCGGGTTTATAAGCCGTACGTCGCTGGCCTCCTTGTAGCTTCGGGACTTAATTAGAGCTTCGGAATATAAATCTAGCTCGGCTTGAGTTTTAGTAAAGACATCCTTACATTTTTGACAAAATAATTTATTAGCCATATTTTTGTAAACAGCATAGCCTGTCATATATCGTTGCACTTGTAGGGGGGCGGAATCCGCTGTGGCAAAAATTTGCAAAATTGTTTCACCGGATTCCTTTGTACTTTCTTCGGTGGTACTGAGACTGTTGTAAAATTCAGCATTGTAACTCTCAGAGATATCTAAAATATTATCATCGACAGACAAAACCCAGTCTAGGATTTGGTCATCATCGTCTTCGCAGTTGTTGCCTTTTTTTTTACAAATCTGCGGCGCATTATATTTAAAGTCAATAAGCGTGCCACAATATATTGCATTTCGTGCGCTGTGGGATGCGCATTAAGGCCTTGACTAGCACGGACTCGGTAAAAATAGTTTTCCAACGCATCTTGATTTAATTTGCAGGGGAAAAGGAAAAAAATTTCTTCATGACGCTCAAAAAGTTCCTGACTTAATTCGTTGAGGTGATTGTTAAACTGAAACCTTCAATGCATTTAATGTTCTGCTGTGGTTTATTAAGCGTACAAAATCAAGATGCGTCTTTAAACGGTCTACTTTGGCTGTTTTATCTCGGCGAAAGGGGCCTTTTAGTGGGTTAGAATCATTAAAACGTTTAGCGTTAAGCTCGTCGAATAAATCGTTCATTCGTTGAACGAATAATTAAGTGGCTGTGGCATACTTGTAAGCGTCCACATTTTTGAACATTTCTTCTTTCCTGGCCATATCAATTGCAGCAGCAACGGAATGACTCAGAAGCTGAGTTGCGCGTGAAACACTCATCTTATCGAAGGATTTGGGATAAGCGTGTAGTTCTGTTATTTTGGGACACATTTTTAAGTTTGGGTTCGCTTGGTCCATTTCATATATGCCCGTGATTACTTTGAAGCTAGTAGTTCCATCTACTGTATCAACATTATACTTTATGAACATATTGCGTATATTCTTAATGAGGTGGCAATAGTCGTACATACAAAAAATTTTGGAGCCATTGTGCTCATAATAAGGCCTACTCGACGAAACTCTTAACATACTATATAAAGTGATATTCGAAGAGCCCCCGTCGCATACAATACCTTTAATATTAAGTCCAATATTCGTTAGGGTGGATACGGTTTCTAGAAAAAAAATTTTGAGGCTAGAACCGCTTACGCCGCCTTTGGAAATGTAGTAAGAAAGGACGTACTTCCATTTCGAACACGTTCCCTTAATCATAAAAAACAGCATTTGTCTCCAATGTCCGGAGTTCTCTCGCCGCCACCATTGTCCACAAAGCCATCAATTATATCTCGGCATTTGTTGTACGCTAAGCCTGCCCTGATACAGATTTCGTCGAATAAAAGGACACAAACTTTTTCTGTATCGGACATTTCTTGGACCACTTTTTTCAAGTTCGTCACAACATTTTTATCAACCCCAGGTAAAACAGTTTTAATAGGGCGCCACCGCCAAATTGTAGATTTTTGAAGGAGATAGAATTTCAAGTCGTCTCGCATGAATGTGTATGTTTTTGCGGACAAATACTTTAAATTAAGTATTAATTCTTTTTCTTCTTCGTAAAATGGTGTTTCCCATCTCACGATAAGCTTCGCGAACGTGATAGCATCTGCACTAGCTCGTTAGCTAGGAATTATTGCACGTCGTCGTAAATCGTCTAATTCGGACTTTAATCGCGCAATTTCATTTGCCTGTCTGGCGCTGTCCTTTAATTGGGATTTAAGTTGGGATATTTCATTTGCTTGGCTGGCGTTAGTCTTCGTAAAGTAACGAGCAGCTTTTGCAAATTTTTTGCGCTTGTCAGTAGACTCATTGTCGCTTTCATTTTGGTCTGAATTTGCCATTTCGAAATATTCTTGAAATTCTATTAAAATAAAACTATCTTCATCAGTGTTTTGGGAAGTATTATTTTCTTTGGGGTTGACATTAGGGGTTGACACTGAGGGAGGAGGACCGAAATCAGAAGCAACACTAGGTGAACGGCTTCTGTCGGGTTGGAGATTAAGGGAAGATAAACCACCCTTTAAGAGTTTATATCTAGATAAATATTGGGGAGGGAAGTGGCGAGCACAAATGAAGAGTCCATTGGTGTTTTGAGCTTGCAAATTGCAAGCCGAAAGCTAGCAATTGCGGAGCTTATGGTCCTTTGGGAACGCATAAAGTGGTTGTTGCTTTTGCTCCTTATTTTTACATGTAGGAAAACAGCACCACCATGTGTGTACAACGTCATCGTGGCCTAATTAAAAACAAATGTTTTCAAACTATTCCAACAAATTTTTTTGAACAAGTATGTTGTACAAGGGATAGATTCAGTAACTGTGTGTTTTAAAATATACACTTTTTGTTCATATTATTTATATGAAAGGAAAATGTATATTTCTAAACTCACACTTACTGAATACATCGCCTGATCTTCTAGTTAGTTTAAATTTGCATTCATAGTCATCTATCCAATTACAAATAATTTCCACAAGTGGCACGCAGCCACTTTATGACGACTTAAAGTTGCTGTTCGAAGGTTCCAAAAACGTACCATATATTTGAAGTGACATAATATTTTCTTATAATCAACATTAAAATTAAATGGTTTATACTGCATGAAAATGTATTGAGGAATGGTAAATAAAGGAATACACAAGGATTATAATTGTATTAATTTTATCACTGCAGCCATGTTGTCATGATTTTGGTTGAGAGTCGGAAGTAAGACATATGCCCTTCTGATATATTATACAAACTTGATCAGAAGATCCCCCAAAAAATCTTTACAGTTGAATTTATAATGTAATACTAATGTTATTAACTTATTAGTTACAAAAATATGTCAGGGCATAGACTAGCTCCGAGGCAGTTGGCCTAGAACCAGAAAATGCTGCTCCGAAGCAAACCGGATTCATATATTCTATATTACAATCCATAACTGTAACATTCCACCCATCTTGGTGGTCTGATTTTTAGGTCAAAACAACAACAGTGACTTATAGTTTTTTCTATATTTAGTATACCAATGGTTTAGGGAAGTTTTTACATAAATAACCCTGCAGTCAAAAGTCAAAGTAGTCAGTAAACTTTGTATTTCGTTGACTAGAATCTTGTGGCGTTATTCATACTAGTATTCCATTTGTCGAACTCGATTAAATATTTCATACAAATCAACGGGCACATAAACACAAACACGCGTACATACCACCTCATCGTTGCGTCTGCAGATTAAAGAAGCCATTAATAGCTATGCCAATGCTTAAACAGCTTGAGCATTAGGGCATGCTACATAACGCATGCAGAATAATAAAGAATGGCAAGAATAATAAAAATACCAATGCCCGGAAACTCAGTTAACGATGGTGAGTCGTATCTACCGATGTCATTCATTTAAAGATAAATATTCCAGCCATCAGCATGACACAGTCAACCACCGCGCACTACTTCAAGAGGAATTACGAAACATCTCCGTCAGCACTACGATGAGATACAGACTGGCAATTGATATTTCGTAGGACATTGCGTGTTGCTAATATGGAAGAGAGACAGAACTCTTAACTAGTTGGGATTTTTGGGAAACTGGTAATATTCTAGTATACAACTAGTTGGTTCGACTGCAGGAAAAAGTATAACACGACAATTTTGGTGTTTAGGTTGTAGGAATGACAAAAACATTCTTCAAAAGTCTTCAGTAGCGCTGCACTGAGGAAAATCCTTGGTTGGATATGACGTGAATACAAATTTTTTTTTTTTAACAAAGACCTGTGTGATGGCACCCTGTTCATTCACATTTTAAATTGTAGTCAATCATATGCGCAACATTGTTACCTTTCAGTGCGAATATAAATACCACCACAACAAAAGAAGAGCAGAAAGTCTAATACTAGGTTCAAACACACACCAAATTGGCAATTTATACTATTTGGGCAATTTATTACGCAATTTGTCATATAATAAATTGTAATAATAAATTGCGAATTTAAAAACAATTGCGTAATAAATTGTTTCAAACTGCAAATGCAACATTGTAAAGTGTGTTTATTGAGTATATATTAACGTCAGTTACGCATGGCTGAACTATGTGGTTGGCTCATCTCATCAGCTGATTTTATGTCTTTCATTTCACTGGAGTAGGGATTGTCAAAAGAAGATGGCAAACTCAAAATGAAACCAAAACCTTGAACACATTTTCTTACAACACACAAAAATTTCAAAGTTTTGTGTTTTCATTCCATTTCATTCGCCTAATAATGTGCGTGTTCATTTTGACAGTCTGAACAAAGGTATGTTCTTGCTGTAGAGATGAGCCAACCAGCTATCAAATTACTATTGTGTAAGCTAAATCGAGTTGTATGAACAGCACTTAATTCAAATCGAAATTTCATCAATTTATTTTTCTGTTTGAACATAGTATAAGCCAACAGCCAACACAGAGACAACACAATTTGGAAACACATCAACCGCCAAGGAAAGAGACTGTCATACATATATACACTTAAATTGTTATTGTTTTGTGAACCGTTTTTCTTATACATTTCAATCAGGGATGCACCTTAACGTTAAGCTAATCGTTTATCAAAAAATTTCCACCGTTTCCGTTGAAACACTTCGAAATATTATCGATAAAGAAAATATCAAGATAAATTGTATCTCGTTTTTAACCGAAACGAAAAGCTTTCGTTAACGTTAAAAACGTTAACAAAAACGTGATACTTTATGTTTGAATTGTGCTGGCAATGCTATAGCCATGGTGAAGCCGTAAGGTGGTAACAACGAGCGCACATACACACACAAACTCCATGTAATTTGTTTGTGTAATTCGTTGGTGGTAATGTCAAAAATACTCTGAGAAATGTTCGTACGAAATCTTTTCGTTAATTTGACGTTCTTAACGTTAATAAACGAAACGAAATGACTTTGTTTCGTTTATTAACGTTAATTATCGCAACGAAATGATATCGGTTCGTTGGTTAAGCATGCCTGATTTCAATAAACTAAACTCGCGTACAGTTGCCGCGAAATAGAAAAGTTCTGTAATTTTGCTAAAATAGATATCGTGCCGTCAAAAGAAAATTGAGTGATCGTTTAAAAATTGTCGTACGTGCCGGTAAAAAATATAATTGTTGTCCACCGCAATTAATACTTGTAAAATAATTCGTCTTATTTTCGTCCGAAATTTTGTGTAATAAAAATTTAATCGCACCGTCTAACACAATATATGAACAACATGCCGGGAGGCAACGGGTACAATTTGCGGAGCCAGGACAGTACTCAACATGATCCAGAGGAGAATACGGAGGGAGCCGTAGAAGCATCACAAATTCATCTTGCCTCAATTGTAGAGAGTCTGAATGCACTTAGCAATGCAGTATCAGAGCTGAAGGTGGCGACTGAAGAAAGCCAGCGGGATATTGAGCATTTGCGAAGCAATATAGAACGGGAGGCGCAGCAAGTACCACAACCACATCTTATAGAAGCAACGCAGCAAAGTTCACCAATGTCACTACCAGAGCGACCGACGCAAGATACATTCTTGGCAAGCAATGAATCGGTGACAAAATTATTTGACCTGCCAAGTTTTTCGGGCAATCCTGACGAATGGACACTGTTCTTAGCGAATTTCAAGGACACAACGCAGGCATTTCGCTACAGCAATCGTCAAAATTTAATGCGCTTGCATAAATGCCTAGTTGGTCGTGCCAAGGAAACTGTTGCATCCATGCTAATATATCCTAATGATGTGCCAAATGCCATAGCAGGGATAGAATTTCATTTTGGGCGCCCAGATATTTTAGTAAGAAGCCAAATAAGTAAAGTACAGCAGTTTCCCAGTATCAGCGAGAATAAGGTAGATCAAATTATAGCATTCTCCACTAAAACAAGAAACATCGTCGGTTTAACATCGGCCAGGTGTGAGCATCATCTTTCAAATACCACACTATTGGAGCAACTGGTCATGAAAGTGCCACCCAGTAAACAATATGAGTGGACACGCCATGCCATAAATATAAGGCCATATGCAACGGTGAAGGAGTTTTCATTATGGTTAAGCGAACTTGCCAGGGTGGTGTGTCTCATTCCGCCGCCAAACACGACCACTAGAAGTCAACAGCCAGTGCCTCAACAACAATCGTCGCGTCGAATAATGCACGTTGGCAGAGAAAACCAAATAGAACGCGGAGAGGGTATCAAGTGCTACGTATGTGAGGGCGCTAACGTAATCTCCAGCTGTGAATCTTTCAAAAACATGAGCGTGCACGATCGTTGGGAAAAAGTAAAAGGTAAGCAGCTTTGCTTCTCGTGTCTACGTAAGGGTCATAGCACAGTTAAATGCCGTTCAAAAAGAATGTGTGACGTTGATGGTTGCCGCCGATACCATCATCGCAGCCTCCACGAATATTCGAGTTTGCCTCAAAATACAGCTGCTACATGCAATACAGGTGAGTCCCAGCCAGTGTAAACTGTAGAGATGTCGACCGGGAGAGTGGTCAATTTTTTAAATACGTTCCCGTTACGCTAATAGGGCCGAACGGTAGTGTAGATGTTTTCGCCATGGTGGATGAGGGATCAGCCGTATCCTTGATAGAAGATAACATAGCTAAACGTTTGGGTCTCAAAGGTCGGAGACAGCCACTAACGCTTCAATGGTATGGCGAAAACTGCACAACCGAGGAGTCATCGAAGGTAAACCTGGAAATAAGAGGCAAGAATTCCGCATCAACATATAATATTCGAAACGTGTGCACCCTGCGTAGCCTTGATTTGCCAGCACAATCATTTTCGGAAGCCGATTTTGCCCACCTAGAGTTCCTGCCATTAGAAAATTATAGTCGTGTCAAGCCGTCGTTGTTGTTGGGTCTTGATAACACCTCGCTAAGTGTTCCGTCCGCAACTGTTCAAGCCAGCGAAAATAGTCCTGTAGCCATTAAGATGAAATTAGGTTGGATAGCCTACGGTCCAAACAGTTCACCGCCACAAGCACCAGTTGTATTGCATATCCGTGAGCGAAAAGGTCTAACATCACTAAACGCATTGGTAACCGAATACTTTGCCGCCGACAACTTCGGAATAGGTGAGTCAATAAATCAAATTGAATCTGAGGAAGATCAAATAGCGCGCCAGATGCTACACAACAACATCCGACGCTTGGACAAGCGTTTTGAGAGCGGACTACTATGGCGAAATTTACCACCAGCACTTCCGGACAGTTACGACATGGCGTACAAGCGCTTGTTGGGCATAGAACGCAAAATGAAGGCCGATTCCCGTTTTGCAGCCAAATACAAAGAGGAGATCGAAAAATATTTGCGCATGGGCTATGCCCGAAAGCTGTCTGATGAAGAAGTACGTATGAACTTGAAATTTAATTTTTATTTACCGCATTTTGCAGTTAATAACCCACACAAGCCAGAGAAAATGAGAGTTGTGTTCGATGCAGCTGCCCTAGTAAATGGCGTATCGTTGAACTCGTGCCTTCTTAAAGGGCCCGAACATGCCAAACCATTACTGAACATTTTATTCAAATTTCGTGAAGGGGCAGTTGCAGTCGCAGCCGACATTCGTGATATGTTCTCGCAAGTACTCATTAACAAGCGAGATCAACAGACGCAACGATTTTTATGGCGTGATGGGAACGCTAATCAGCCAGTCGAGCACTTTGTTATGCAGTCTATGGTTTTCGGAGCCATATGCTCACCATGTATAGCGGAATTTGTCAAAAATAAAAATGCCGAAGATTTCCGTCAGCAGTATCCAAAAGCTGCTACAGCCATCGTCGAAAGCCATTATGTTGACGATTTCGTTGCCAGTTTCAAAAACGAACAAGACGCTGAGCGGATTTGCAATGACATCATTTACATCCATTCCGAAGGGGGGTTTCAATTACGCGGATTTGTATCAAACGTCAAAAGTCTGCAAGATAGCCTGAATGCAGAGCCACACATGCCACAGTATATAAGTCTAGAAAACGGAGTCAGCTATGAAAAGGTATTGGGAATGCGCTGGAACACCATGACAGATTCATTTCAGTTTATGCTTAATTTTCACCGAGTTTCAAAAGCCGTTTTAGAAGGAGATCGTGCTCCAACCAAGCGTGAACTCCTCAGTATAGTAATGTCGGTGTTTGACCCATTTGGCATTATCGCCGATTTTTTGCCTTTTGCCAAAATGCTAGTACAAGAAGTGTGGAGACATTCTATCGAGTGGGACGAAGCGATTCCGAGTAGCCTGCATCACAAATGGTTTATGTGGTGGAGCGAACTAAAACACATTAATATTGTTAAAGTTAAACGATGGTATTCACCGCAGCTTCAATCTACAACTTCCATACAGTTGCACGTAGTGGTGGATGCCAGTCAATCAGCATTCGCAGCGGCTGCATACTTTCGAATCGCTAGTAGTGATGGTTGTGATGTCCCATTTATCGCGGGCAAAACCAAAGGCGCCCCGCAGAAGTTATTATCCGTACCGAGATTGGAATTGCAAGCCGCAGTGTTAGGCGTCCGAGTTGCGAATTTGGTCCGCCAAGGTCACAATGTCCAAGTAAATCAAACATATTTTTGGTCGGATTCGCAAACCGTACTACACTGGGTCAACTCGAAAGAATCAAAATTTAATCCATACGTTGGTCATCGCATAGCAGAGATTTTAGCATCAACTAAACCTTCACAATGGCGTTGGATTCAGACCGATAACAATAGCACAGACGTCGCCACTCGTCCAAAGTGGCCACCAAAGATTGAGGAGCGTGGGCAATGGTTGCGTGGGCCCGAGTTTCTGCTACATTCAGTTGAGGATTGGCAAGCCACATCTTGCACACATATGCCCGAGCTACTCGAGGAGGAAATTAAGCCAAGCCTACATATACAAGCCAAGGTAACTAGTTGTTTACTAAAATTTAATCGCTTTTCTTCATATTTAAAGATGAAACGGGTAATGGCATGGGTTCTGCGAGTTGCCGACATATTTTTGAAACTACGTAGCACCTATCAGACATGTGATGGAGGCGGTCTGCAATCAGAGCTAAGCGCCGCCGAACTTAATAAAGCAGAGATATACATAGTCAAAGCCGTTCAGCGCGAAGTTTACGCAGAAGAAGTATCAGCCCTACTGAAAGACGAGAAACTCCATAGACAAAGCAGTATTCGTTCATTAACGCCGTATCTAGACAACGATCAGATCATGCGAATCCAAGGTCGCCTAGACGCAGCTACGGTTTTGCCAATAGAGGCCAGAAGACCAATTTTAATGCCATCCAAACACATCGTCTCCGAACTCATAATGCGTCAGTATCACGAGCGACTACATCATCAGAACTTCGCATTGACATTGTGCGAGGCCCGCCAAAAGTTTTGGTTTACTCATGCCAAGTCACTGTTGAAGTCCGTGCAACGTACGTGCTTAACGTGCCACATAGACAGAGCTAAACCAGCAGCGCCTCTGATGGGTCAGTTGCCTGAGGATCGGGTCACTCCTTATGTAAAGCCGTTCTATTACACAGGAGTTGATCTTTTCGGCCCATTCAATGTTACCGTTGGTCGCCGGCGAGAAAAACGATGGGCAGTTATATTTACGTGCCTAACTACGCGCGCAGCCCATTTAGAGCTTGCGCATGATTTATCTACCGATGCATTTTTGTTGTGTCTTCGAAACTTTATCAACCGCCGTGGAACTCCAATAAGAATCAGAAGCGATAACGGCACGAATTTTGTGGGTGCTCAACAGGAGCTAAAGGAAGCTGATCGCATGTTAAATTTCGAGCGCATATCAGATGAAGCCACCAGCCGCAATATCGATTGGAAATTTAATTGCCCTTCCAACCCAAGTTCAGGGGGTTGTTGGGAGCGCCTTATAGGTGTCGTAAAAAGAATGCTGCTAAAGACACTTCGTGAGGATGCACCGAAGGAAGACACACTTCGAAGCGTGTTGATCGAAGCTGAAAACATTTTAAATTCGAGGCCACTTACCGACGTGCCTTTATCATCGGAGGAGGACGACCCAATCACTCCTAACCATTTCCTTATGGGATGACCCAATCCCATGCAAACAGCGCAGCCAGCCGATCAAAACATTTGCCTTAGAAAACAATGGCGTATCGCACAAAACCTGAAAGACCGCATTTGGAAGCAATGGGTGAGACATTATTTGCCCCAATTACTTGTGAGGCCTAAGTGGCAAGACAAAGTTAAACCAATCGCCATCGACGATTTGGTTCTCGTCTGCGACGATCTTCAACCGCGAAGCCAGTGGAAGAAGGGACGAGTTACCAAAGTGTTTCCCGCTAAGGATAGGCGCCTCGTTGAAATTAAAATATCTAACGGAGTACTGCGTCGGCCGGTGTCAAGGCTTGCCATCCTCAGAATAAATGGTGAATCCCTACGCGGGGTGGGGTGTGATGCAGGGTGCATTCACATTTTAAATTGTAGTCAATCATATGCGCAACATTGTTACCTTTCAGTGCGAACATAAATACCACCACAACAAAAGAAGAGCAGAAAGTCTAAGCCAACATATTTATTTAGAATGTGTGGGTGTACATGTAAGACTAAGTCTTTTAAAGTACAATACGAAATTGGAAATTCAAAAAAAAAAACAAAAAAAAAAAAAAAACAGCTAACACAGAGACAACACAATTTGGAAACACATCAACCGCCAAGGAAAGAAACTGTCATACATATATACACTTAAATTGTTATTGTTTTGTGAACCGTTTTTCTTATACATTTCAATAAACTAAAATTGCCATAACATCAACCTGTTTAATAATTTACTCTTAATTGAAATTTTACACACTAACTTACCCAAATTAAGGTTTTTTAAAAAGTGTACACCCAAAGCAATTTTCAAAGTGCTGGATGCACACGTAGGACCGAGTGTAGGGAAGCTCCTCCGATAGTGAAATTTTCAAGTTTTCGTTCCACTTGGCGGCTTCAGCATCGTCCTGTGGAAAGGGAAACATTGGTACAATTTCACTATCTTTGGCACAACCCTTAACACAGCAGTTTCGTAATTTAGGCATAATTTATATTAATTTTAAAATAAACTTTGAGAAATTTTATCGCATCGAAATTGAAAATCAGATCGCTGATTTCTTTGAGTTTTTTCATTTTTGGCGCAAAATTTTAATTACCTAATGTATGTGTAAGTATGTAACTCTTTATCAACACAAAAAACACCTGACAAATTATGTAAGGCTTAACACACAAAAAAGACTTATAAGCTGTCGCTCAATTTATGTTAAAATATTAACAGAACAAGTAAGGAAGGCCAAGTTCGGCTGTAACCGAACATTACATACTCAGTTGAGAGCTATGGAGACAAAATAAGGGAAAATCACCATGTAGGAAAATGAACCTAGGGTAACCCTGGAAAGTGTTTGTATGGCATGTTTATCAAATGGAAGGTATTAAAGAGTATTTTAAGAGGCAGTGGGCCATAGTTCTATAGGTGGACGCCTTTCGAGATATCGCCATAAAGGAGGGCCAGGGGTGACTCTAGAATTTGTTTGTACGATATGGGTATCAAATGAAAGATGTTAATGAGCATTTTAAAAGGGAGTGGGCCTTAGTTCTACAGGTGGACGCCTTTTCGAGATATCGTCATAAAAGGGGACCAGGGGTGACTCTAGAATTTGTTTGTACGATATGGGTATCAAATGAAAGGTGTTAATGAGTATTTTAAAAGGGAGTGGGCCTTAGTTCTATAGGTGGACACCTTTTCGAGATATCGCCATAAAAGTGGACCAGGGGTGACTCTAGAATTTGTTTGTACGATATCGGTATCAAATGAAAGGTGTTAATGAGCATTTTAAAAAGGGCTTGGGGCTTAGTTCTATATGTGGACGCCTTTTCGAGATATCGCCATAAAGATGGACCAGGGGTGACTCTAGAATTTGTTTGTACGATATGGGTATCAAATGAAAGATGTTAATGAGCATTTTAAAAGGGAGTGGGCCTTAGTTCTATGGGTGGACGCCTTTTCGAGATATCGCCATAAAAGTGGACCAGGGGTGGCTCTAGAATTTGTTTGTACGATATCGGTATCAAATGAAAGGTGTTAATGAGCATTTTAAAAGGGCTTGGGGCTTAGTTCTATAGGTGGACGCATTTTCGAGATATCGCCATAAAGACGGACCAGGGGTGACTCTAGAATTTGTTTTTACGATATGGGTATCAAATGAAAGGTGTTAATGAGTATTTTAAAAGGGAGTGGGCCTTAGTTCTATGGGTGGACGCCTTTTCGAGATATCGCCATAAAAGTGGACCAGGGGTGACTCTAGAATTTGTTTGTACGATATCGGTATCAAATGAAAGGTGTTAATTAGCATTTTAAAAGGGCGTGGGCCTTAGTTCTATAGGTGGACGCCTTTTCGAGATATCGCCATAAAGGTGGGCCAGGGGTGACTCTAGAATTTGTTTGTACGATATGGGTATGAAATGAAAGGTGTTAATGAGCATTTTAAAAAGGGCTTGGGGCTTAGTTCTATAGGTGGACGCCTTTTTGAGATATCGCCATAAAGGTGGACCAGGGGTGACTCTAGAATTTGTTTGTAGGATATGGGTATCAAATGAAAAATGTTAATGAGTATTTTGAAAGGGATTGGGCCTTAGTTCTATAGGTGGACGCCTTTTCGATATATCGCCATAAGGTGGACCAGGGGTGACTCTAGAATTTGTTTGTACGATATGGGTATCAAATGAAAGATGGTAATGAGTATTTTAAAAGGGCTTGGGGCTTAATTCTATAGGTGGACGCCTTTTCGAGATATCGCCATAAAGATGGACCAGGGGTGACTCTAGAATTTGTTTGTACGATATGGGTATCAAATGAAAGATGGTAATGAGTATTTTAAAAGGGCGTGGGCCTTAGTTCCATAGGTGGACGCCTTTTTGAGATATCGCCATAAAGGTGGACCAGGGGTGACTCTAGAATTTGTTTGTACGATATGGGTATCAAATGAAAGGTGTTAATGAGTATTTTGAAAGGATTGGGCCTTAGTTCTATAGGTGGACGCCTTTTCGAGATTTCGCCATAAATATGGACCAGGGGTGACTCTAGAATTTTTTTGTACGATATGGGTATCAAATGAAACATGTTAATGAGTATTTTAAAAGGGCGTGGGCCTTAGTTCTATAGGTGGACGCCTTTTCGAGATATCGCCATAAACGTGGACCAGGGGTGGCTCTAGAATGCGTTTGTACGATATGGGTATCAAATGAGAGGTGTTAATGAGTATTTTAAAAGGGAGTGGGGCTTAGTTCTATAGGTGGACGCCTTTTCGAGATATCGCCATAAAGATGGCCAAGGGGTGACTCTAGAATTTGTTTGTACGATATGGGTATCAAATGAGAGATGTTAATGAGTATTTTAAAAGGGGGTGGGCCTTAGTTTCATAGGTGGACGCCTTTTCATGATATCGCCATAAAGATGGACCAGGGGTGACTCTAGAATTTGTTTGTACGATATGGGTATCAAACGAAAGATGTTAATGAATATTTTAAATGGGCGTGGGTCTTAGTTCTATAGGTGGACGGCTTTTCGAGATATGTATCGTCATAAAGGAGGACCAGGGCAGACTCTAGAATTTGTTTGTACGATATGGGCATCAAATGAGGGGTGTTAATGAGTATTTTAAAAGGGAGTGGGGCTCAGTTCTATAGGTGGACGCCTTTTCGAGATATCGCCATAAAGATGGCCAAGGGGTGACTCTAGAATTTGTTTGTACGATATGGGTATCAAATGAAAGATGGTAATGAGTATTTTAAAAGGGCGTGGGCCTTAGTTCTATAGGTTGACGCCTTTTTTAGATATCGCCATAAACGTGGACCAGGGGTGACCCTAGAATGCGTTTGTACGATATGGGCATCAAATGAGAGGTGTTAATGAGTATTTTAAAAGGGAGTGGGCCTTAGTTCTATGGGTGGACGGCTTTTCGAGATTTCGCCATAAATGTGGACCAGGGGTGACTCTATAATGTGTTTGTACGATATGGGTATCAAATTAAAGGTATTAATGAGGGTTGTAAAAGGGAGTGGCCCTTAGTTGTATATGTGAAGGCGGTTTCGAGATATCGACCAAAATGCGGACCAGGGTGACCCAGAACATCATCTGTCGGGTACCGCTAATTTATTTATATATGTCATACCACGAACAGTATCCCTGCCAAGATTCCAAGGGCTTTTGATTTCGCCCTGCAGAACTTTTTCATTTTCTTCTACTTAATATGGTGTCACACCCATTTTACAAAGTTTTTTCTAGAGTTATATTTTGCGTCAATAAACTAAGCCAATTGCCATGTTTCATTCCTTTTTTCGTATTTGGTATAGAGTTATGGCATTTTTTTCATTTTTCATAATTTTCAATATCGAAAAAGTGGGCGTGGTCATAGTCCGATTTCGGCCATTTTTTACACCAATACAAAGTGAGTTCAGATAAGTACGTGAACTGAGTTTAGTAAAGATATATCGATTTTTGCTCAAGTTATCGTGTTAACGGCCGAGCGGAAGGACAGACGGTGGACTGTGTATAAAAACTGGGCGTGGCTTCAACCGATTTCGCCCTTTTTCACAGAAAACTGTCATCGTCCTAGAATCTAAGCCTCTACCAAATTTCACAAGGATTGGTAATTTTTTGTTCGACTTATGGCATTAAAAGTATCCTAGACAAATTAAATGAAAAAGGGCGGAGCCAAGCCCATTTTGAAATTTTCTTTTATTTTTGTATTTTGTTGCACCATATCATTACTGGAGTTGAATGTTGACATAATTTACTTATATACTGTAAAGATATTAACTTTTCTTTTAAAATTTGACTTAAAAAAATTTTTTTTTAAAGTGGGCGTGGTCGTTCTCCGATTTCGCTAATTTTTATTAGGCATACACATAGTAATAGGAGTACCGTCCTGCCAAATTTCATCATGATATCTTCAACGAATGCCAAATTACAGCTTGCAAAATTTTCAAATTACCTTCTTATAAAAGTGGGCGGTGCCACGCCATTGTCCAAAATTTTACTAATTTTCTATTCTGCCTCACAAGTTCAACTCAACTACCACGTTTCATCGCTTTATCCGTCTGTGGTAATGAATTATCGCACTTTTTCGATTTTTCGAAATTTTCGATATCGAAAAGGAGGGCATGGTTATAGTCCGATATCGTTCATTTTAAACAGCGATCTGAGATGAGTGCCCAGGAATCTACATACCAAATTTCATCAAGATACCTCAAAATTTACTCAAGTTATCGTGTTAACGGGCGGACATGGCTCAATGAAATTTTTTTTCGATACTGATGATTTTGATATATGGAAGTCTATATCTATCTCGATTCCTTTATACCTGTACAACCAACCGTTATGCAATCAAAGTTAATATACTCTGTGAGCTCTGTTCAACTGAGTATAAAAATCTATGGTGGATAATTTTTTGCTGTGGTGAAAGTGACCTACTAGAATTTTGTGAAGCTTGCTTCACACGATTTTTCGTCCCTGCAACATCTTTACTCTTCGATCAATATTTGGTTTAAGGTCTTGGGGCAGCTTGGCTGCAGGCAATATGGCCACAGAAATATAGGGCCATTGGTTTCGCGCCTGAGTTTCGAAAGACACTCCACTGATTGCGCTTCCAAAAATCCACAAGCCGGACACTCCAATGCGGCTCATCATTAATTTTAAATCGGCACCATATTACAGACTGTCCAAATATTAAAACACTATATTATGAGACACTCTGGAGCCAAGGAGCAAAAGCTAACACAACTGAACTAATAGATAGTTTAGATTATGTGGTAGCTGTACTGATATGCGAAGCTCACTTGGACAAGATGAAGGTTCGTTGTGATATCACGTACAACAAAATAACGGTGATGTATCTATAGTTACTTAAAGAATCAGAGAGAATAAAGTTCCGAATGATACCCACATCAATCTCCGATAAATCCTGCGGAGATCCAAGTGATTCGCGATCGAAGCACTTTCGCCTAGTTCTTTCAAAAGCTGAGCAATCGAGCATATAATGATTCGATGAATCCACATCGTCGTCCTCCATACAACTCAGAAGAATGGGGTTTCCATTATATTGAGATAAAACCCCAATGGCCGTTGATACGGGGAGCCTTTGTAAACCCAATTATTTCGGCAGACTTCCTGGCATCCACTTCCGGCCAGAAAGATCTTGCTATCCTGCAAGAGGTGGTACCCGCCCAAAGTTTGCTGAGCTGACTCGAGACCTATCTATGGAGGAGCAAACCACAGGTGGCCAGCGATACCCCAAACTCCGGTTCAATTGTACCGATGCGGGATAAGAGATCCACTTGACAGTTGCCAGGGATATCCCTATGTCCCAGGACCAAGATAATCTTCGGGCTTCATTCTGTATTGCGAACGATAGCTCAGACGAACGATTCGCCCTCAAACTATTTCGTCTAGCAATGGTATTCTCTATCATTTTGATTCGGCATTTACGTTTCTTACTTTATGACAAACAGGAAGGCGAAAGCATGTGTCAAATGATATGTTGTCATGTTTAACATAGTGCAAATACACCAGCGATTCGTTTCTGAGGCGAGACGAACGTTCGTTTCGTAATAGAAAATGAGGCCCTTAATTATCAAATAGCACCCTCGGTCGCACTGAAGTTGAAATCAAGGCCTTGTTAGCGGTTGGCTATCAGAGTAGATATTAAATTCCTTAACCGTAGTAGCACTGGACAGCATTTCATCCACCGCATCCTTAATCGCAGCAACTTCCGCTTGGAAGAGGCTGCAGTGATCAGCCAACTTAAAACAAAAGACCACTCCACCATCCTTTCCGTCCAACTTCGACCCATCCGTGAACAAGTTAACCGTTCCCCTGCCCCACATGAATCCCTTTCCCCATTTCTCTCGGGGAAATGACTGGGGTGAAGGTTGTATAGTGAGCACTTATCGGCATACAATAGTCTGTCCTGTCAGGGATATAGTCGACCCTGGTAAGGAGGCTAGAGTGTCTGATGCCAGAAAGCCGATAGCCCATAACACGAAGTCTGACAAACGACTGGGCCGCTGTTCGACCAAACTAGGAATATTATTTCAAAGAACGTACGAAGGCCAGCATTGCAGAAAGGTACCAGCTAAAATATTTTGCTGATATTTCTAATGCAGATATTTATGGAGTGGTTTGGAACTATCGAAAAATAGGATAAAATCGTATTAGAAGTATCACGTAGAATTTCCGTTTGGTTCGGCACCAACGAAATTTTACCAACAAAGAAAAAATGATCTGTAAATTTTATGTTTGTTCGGGACTATCGAAAAAGTGCCAACAAACCAACTTCTTCTAAAGTGGAAATTTTATTCCAGTTCGGAAGCAGGGAAAAGGTAATATAGTGGGAACAATTACATCGCCTAGGACATCGCCATGTTAAATTCGCCAGTTGAAAGCATGCAAAAGAGATAGGGAACGAATGATGTAATCTTGTTGAACGCGGCCGCTGTGGTGTGATGCTAGCGTGCTCCGCCTACAACACCGAAGATCCCGTGTTCACGCCCCGTGCAAAGCAATATCAAAATTTTAGAAACAAGTTTTCTCAATTAGAGAAAAATTGTTCTAAGCCGGGTCGCCCCTCGGGAATGTATGGCAAGCACTTCATGTGTATTTCTGCCATGAAGAGCTTCTCAGTGAAAACACATCTGCCTCGCACTGGCCGTTCGGAGTCGGCATAAAACAAATAGGCGAAGAGAGGCTCGGCCTAAAATCACTTCGGAGGCTATCGTGCCTAACATTTATTTATTTCAACCCTGTCAAACTTTGATATTAAAAATTTGTAATAACAACTGTAGAAATTTTTTTGAGGTACAAAAATATAAAAGTGGGGCGCACATTGCCGGACATAGGTGAAGATTATATGGAAAGTCCATCTATTGCACTTCACTTCAAAGATAAATTTTTATTTCCTTTTGGTTCATTTATATATAGGAAGTATTAAAAAATGTTGTATATTCTTTTTATTTTCTTCTTTTGTTGCATTGATAATGTGACCTAAACTATGTGTAAGATTTCATGTTTCTAGGTCAATGAGTAGTTACTTAAAAATTGATCGCAAATTCCACAATTAATACCTATTACTAGGAGTTATCGGGAAGTTCCTAAAAACTCGAAAGCAAAATTCTCGGAGGTGTTAAGAAATTTCCACGTTCTTGGGACCACCTATCAAATTTTGTTCCCTAACGTTAAATTGTCACTGAGTTCCGATGTGTGTTCCAAGCTTCAAGGCTCTCCTGGAAGTTTACTCAAAAATCGGTTGCTAGAGTCTCCAATTTTGTATGGAAATTGGTGGAGAAATGTCAAAGGAAACTAATATAAAGGAAGTAAAATATTCTTTACCTTGCTGAGACCTGCACCGAATGTGTGGCGCGAATAAATGATAAGATTTCTTTTCTAACTTCCTGTTGTTGTTGTTGTAGCGATAAGGCCACTCTCCGAAAGTTTTATACGTCCACTTTAAAAAAAAATTTTCAAAGTCAAATTTTAACAAAAAATGTAACATCTTTATCTTAATATATAAAAACAAGTAAGGAAGGTTAAGTTCGGGTGTAACCGAACATTACATACTCAGTTGAGAGCTATGGTGACAACATAAGGGAAAATCACCATGTAGGAAAAAGAACCTAGGGTAACCCTGGAATGTGTTTGTATGATATGGGTATCAAATTAAAGGTATTAATGAGTATTTTAAAAGAGTGTAGGCCTTAGTTCTATAGGTGAATGCCTTTTCGAGATATCGCCATAAAGGTGGACCAGGAGTGACCCTAGAATTTGTTTGTACGATATGGGTATCAAATTAAAGGTATTAATGGGGGTTTTAAAAGGGAGTGGTGGTAGTTGTATAGGTGTTCGCTTTTTCGAGATATCGCCATAAAGGTGGACCAGGGGTGACTCCAGAATGTGTTTGTACGATATGGGTATCGAATTAAAGGTATTAATGAGTATTTTAAAAGGGAGTGGGCCTCAGTTCTATAGGTGGACGCCTTTTCGAGGTATCGCAATAAAGGTGGACCAGGGGTGACTCTAGACTTTGTTTGTACGATATGGGTATTAAATGAAAGGTGTTAGTGAGTATTTTAAAAGGGCGTGGGGCTTAGTTCTAAAGGTGGACGCCTTTTCGAGATATCGCCATAAAGGTGGACCAGGGGTGACTCTAGACTTTGTTTGTACGATATGGGTATTAAATGAAAGGTGTTAGTGAGTATTTTAAAAGGGCGTGGGGCTTAGTTCTATAGGTGGACGCCTTTTCGGGATATCGCCATAAAGGTGGACCAGGGGTGACTCTAGACTTTGTTTGTACGATATGGGTATCAAATAAAAGGTATTAATGGGGGTTTTAAAAGGGAGTGGTGGTAGTTGTATAGGTGTTCGCTTTTTCGAGATATCGCCATAAAGGTGGACCAGGGGTGACTCTAGACTTTGTTTGTACGATATGGGTATTAAATGAAAGGTGTTAGTGAGTATTTTAAAAGGGCGTGGGGCTTAGTTCTATAGGTGGACGCCTTTTCGAGATATCGCCATAAAGGTGGACCAGGGGTGACTCTAGACTTTGTTTGTACGATATGGGTATCAAATGAAAGGTATTAATGGGGGTTTTAAAAGGGAGTGGTGGTAGTTGTATAGGTGTTCGCTTTTTCGAGATATCGCAATAAAGGTGGACCAGGGGTGACTCTAGACTTTGTTTGTACGATACTGGTATCAAATTAAAGGTATTAATGGGGGTTTTAAAAGGGGGTGGTGGTAGTTGTATAGGTGTTCGCTTTTTCGAGATATCGCCATAAAGGTGGACCAGGGGTGACTCCAGAATGTGTTTGTACGATATGGGTATCAAATTAAAGGTATTAATGAGTATTTTAAAAGGGAGTGAGCCTCAGTTCTATAGGTGGACGCCTTTTCGAGGTATCGCAATAAAGGTGGACCAGGGGTGACTCTAGACTTTGTTTGTACGATATGGGTATTAAATGAAAGGTGTTAGTGAGTATTTTAAAAGGGCGTGGGGCTTAGTTCTATAGGTGGACGCCTTTTCGAGATATCGCCATAAAGGTGGACCAGGGGTGACTCTAGACTTTGTTTGTACGATATGGGTATCAAATGAAAGGTATTAATGGGGGTTTTAAAAGGGAGTGGTGGTAGTTGTATAGGTGTTCGCTTTTTCGAGATATCGCAATAAAGGTGGACCAGGGGTGACTCTAGACTTTGTTTGTACGATACTGGTATCAAATTAAAGGTATTAATGGGGGTTTTAAAAGGGGGTGGTGGTAGTTGTATAGGTGTTCGCTTTTTCGAGATATCGCCATAAAGGTGGACCAGGGGTGACTCCAGAATGTGTTTGTACGATATGGGTATCAAATTAAAGGTATTAATGAGTATTTTAAAAGGGAGTGAGCCTCAGTTCTATAGGTGGACGCCTTTTCGAGGTATCGCAATAAAGGTGGACCAGGGGTGACTCTAGACTTTGTTTGTACGATATGGGTATTAAATGAAAGGTGTTAGTGAGTATTTTAAAAGGGCGTGGGGCTTAGTTCTATAGGTGGACGCCTTTTCGGGATATCGCCATAAAGGTGGACCAGGGGTGACTCTAGACTTTGTTTGTACGATATGGGTATCAAATAAAAGGTATTAATGGGGGTTTTAAAAGGGAGTGGTGGTAGTTGTATAGGTGTTCGCTTTTTCGAGATATCGCCATAAAGGTGGACCAGGGGTGACTCTAGACTTTGTTTGTACGATATGGGTATTAAATGAAAGGTGTTAGTGAGTATTTTAAAAGGGCGTGGGGCTTAGTTCTATAGGTGGACGCCTTTTCGAGATATCGCCATAAAGGTGGACCAGGGGTGACTCTAGACTTTGTACGATATGGGTATTAAATGAAAGGTGTTAGTGAGTATTTTAAAAGGGCGTGGGGCTTAGTTCTATAGGTGGACGCCTTTTCGAGATATCGCCATAAAGGTGGACCAGGGGTGACTCTAGACTTTGTTTGTACGATATGGGTATCAAATGAAAGGTATTAATGGGGGTTTTAAAAGGGAGTGGTGGTAGTTGTATAGGTGTTCGCTTTTTCGAGATATCGCAATAAAGGTGGACCAGGGGTGACTCTAGACTTTGTTTGTACGATACTGGTATCAAATTAAAGGTATTAATGGGGGTTTTAAAAGGGGGTGGTGGTAGTTGTATAGGTGTTCGCTTTTTCGAGATATCGCCATAAAGGTGGACCAGGGGTGACTCCAGAATGTGTTTGTACGATATGGGTATCAAATTAAAGGTATTAATGAGTATTTTAAAAGGGAGTGAGCCTCAGTTCTATAGGTGGACGCCTTTTCGAGGTATCGCAATAAAGGTGGACCAGGGGTGACTCTAGACTTTGTTTGTACGATATGGGTATTAAATGAAAGGTGTTAGTGAGTATTTTAAAAGGGCGTGGGGCTTAGTTCTATAGGTGGACGCCTTTTCGAGATATCGCCATAAAGGTGGACCAGGGGTGACTCTAGAAAGTGTTTGTACGATACTGGTATCAAATTAAAGGTATTAATGAGAGTTTTAAAAGGGAGTGGTGGTAGTTGTATATGTGAAGGCGTTTTCCATATATTGACCAAAATGTGGACCAGGGTGACCCAGAACATCATCTGTTGGATACCGCTAATTTATGTATATATATAAAATACCACGAACAGTATTCCTGCAAAGATTTCAAGTTTTTTTAGTTCGCGCTGCAGAACTTTTTCATTTTCTTCTACTTAATATGGTAAGTGTCACACCCATTTTACAAAGTTTTTTCTAAAGTTATATTTTGCGTCAATAAACCAATCCAATTACCATGTTTCATCCCTTTTTTCGTATTTGGTATAGAATTATGGCATTTTTTTCATTTTTCGTAATTTTCGATATCGAAAAAGTGGGCGTGTTCATAGTCCGATTTCGTTCATTTTTTATACCAAGATAAAGTGCGTTCAGATAAGTACGTGAACTAAGTTCAGTAAAGATATACCGATTTTTGCTGTAGTTATCGTGTTAACGGTCATGCGGAAGGACAGACGGGGGACTGTGTATAAAAACTGGGCGTGGCTTCAACCGATTCGCCCATTTTCACAGAAAACAGTTAACGTCATAAAATCTATGCCCCTACTAAATTTCAAAAGGATTGGTAGATTTTTGTTCGACTTATGGCATTAAAAGTATCCTAGACAAATTAAATGAAAAAGGGCGGAGCCACGCCCATTTTGAAATTTTCTTTTATTTTTGTATTTTGTTGCACCATATCATTACCGGATTTGAATGTTGACATAATTTGTTCAAATACTGTAAAGATATAAAATTTTTTGTTAAAATTTTACTTTAAAATTTTTTTTTTAAATTGGGCGTGGTCCTTCTCCGATTTTGCTAATTTTTATTAAGCATACATATAGTAATAGGAGTAACGTTCCTGCCAAATTTCATCATGATATCTTCAACAACTGCCAAATTACAGGGTGCAAAATTTTAAATTACCTTCTTTTAAAAGTGGGCGATCCCACGCCCATTGTCCAAAATTTTACTAATTTCCTATTGTGCGACATAAGTTCAACTCACCTACCAAATTTCATCGCTTTATCAGCCTTTGGTAATGAATTATTTATTGCAATTTTTCGGTTTTTCGAAATTTTCGATATCGAAAAAGTGGGCGTGGTTATAGTCCGATTACGTTTATTTTAAATAGCGCTCTGAGATGACTGCTTAGGAACCTACATACCAAATTTCATCAAGATACCTCAAAATTTACTCAAGTTATCGTGTTAACGGACGGACGGACGCACGGACATGGCTCAATCAAATTTTTTTCGATCCTGATGATTTTGATATATGGAAGTCTATATCTATCTCGATTCCTTTATACCTGTACAACCAACCGTTATGCAATCAAACTTAATATACTCTGTGAGCTCTGCTCAACTGAGTATAAACACGTGTCACACAATTGAGGCCAATGGACTCCTAAACTACTAAACCGATTTTGAATTTGTTTTGCACCCCGTGTGTATTTTGATCTAACTTGAAATATAGGATAGGTGACTGGGTGACTAGGGTCTCGAGATATAGGCCAAAACGTGGACCCGGGTCCCCAAGAATGTGTTTATAGAATATGGATATCAAATGAAAGCTGTGGATGAGTGCTTTAGTAAAGGGTAATTTTGATACCCCTGAGTGACTAGGGTCTCGATATATAGGCCAAAACGTGGACCCGGGTACCCCTAGAGTGTGTTTGTAGAATATGGATATCAAATGAAAGCTGTTGGTGAGTGCTTTAGTAGAGAGTAATATATTATCCCGAGACGGACTGGGACTGGGATTGGGACTAGGACTGGGACTGAGACTCGGAGTGGGACTGGGACTGGAATAAAATACATACCACCCTCTGGGACAGACAATAAGGGATGCAGAAGAATAAGAAGAAATTGAGAGAAGAGAAAAGAGATAAGGAGAAGGAGATTGGGAAAGAGATAGAATGAGACGAAGATGGAGATAGAAGAAGCGAAAAAACTGAGGATGGAGTGAATAAAAGGAGTAGGAAAAAGTGAAGAGGGGGGAGGGCAGATTTAGACGGAAAAATCTTATTAAAATGTATCCGATAGGCCAAATTTAGGGCAGGACAACGTCTGCCGGGTCTTCTAGTCTATAATATAAAACTAAGTCGAGTTTTGCTTCCTGACGCTATAACTCCAGAACTCACTAACCGATTTCCACGGTTTTGCATTCGTTGGAAAGGTCTCGTGCTCCGTGAGGTTTGCAGCAAAGAAAATTCAGGATCGACGCACAGGGTCTCGAGATATAGCCAAAACGTGGACCCGGGTACCCCTGGAATGTGTTTATAGAATATGGATATCAAACGAAAGCTGTTGATGAGTGCTTTAGTAGAGGGTAATTTTCATACCCCTGGGTAACGAGGGTTTCGAGATATAGGCCAAAACGTGGACCCGGTTACCCCTAGAATGTGTTTATAGGATATGGATAACAAATGAAAGCTCTTGATGAGTGCATTAGTAGAGGGTAATTTTCATACCTCTGGGTGACTAGGGCCTCGAGATATAGCCGAAAACGTGGACGCGGGTACACCTAGAATGTGTTTAAAGGATATGGATATCAAATAAAAGCTGTTGATGAGTGATTTAGTAGAGGGTAATTTTCATACCCTTGGGTGACTAGGGTCTCGAGATATAGGCCAAAACGTGGACACGGGTACCCCTAGAATGTGTTTATAGGATATGGATAACAAATGAAAGCTGTTGATAAGTGCTTAAGTAGGGGGTAATTTTCATACCCCTGGGTGAATAGGGTCTCGAGATGTAGTCCAAAACGTGAGCCCGGGAACGCCTAGATAGTGTTTTTACAATATGGGTATCAAATTGAAGCTGTTGATGAGTGCTTTAGTACAGGGTAGTTTTCATACCTATTGGTGACTAGGTTCTCGAGATATAGGCCAAACGTGGATCAGGGTAACACTAGGATGTGCTTCACTAAGCACTGTTCAAATAAAAGAGGGCACGCATGAGTTTAATGCTGAACTATTATTTTCTTTATTATTTTACTTCACTGAAGAGTTATATTAAAATTTAACACAAATCAAAATAAATATGTTAAAAAAGTGCGCGGCGGCGGGCGAGCGATATCATAAAAAATGATCGAACGATTGCGGTCACGAAACGATGCGTGGGTGTGGGCAGTTTTAACTAAACTAAACATTGAGAGTGAGCGCGGCAGCAGACACAGCTGAGCTGCCATTATGATGTTTGGCCGCACTGGCCGGGTGTTGCCAGACGGAGGGGCGGACTTAATCCGAAAATCTGATCATGTCTTCAACATGCTCCCCCCCCGCCCGACGCGTGGCTGGGTTGAGGATAGCCTCGATCTTGTCTAGGGCTGCCCGTGCCTCTTTCACTAATTTCCTCAGGTTTTCGTCGCGCTGTCGAGCCGACCGGCTTTGGATTGCCCTTTGGTGATGTTGGGCTGGTGCGCGCCTTTGTCCGCTGTCCGTGCGAAGCGTATTGGTGCCCTGTTGTCGAGCTCGGTGTAGGAGAGTGTGGTGGCCGAGTGAGCATTTGCGGCAGCTGGACGTGGAGTCACATGCCCCGGTGCTGTGCGACACTGCCAGACAGTTTATGCAGTACCGGTGGTTCCTCGCGCACTCGTAACGCTCCTCAGGCTTCATTGCGAGGAACGCCCGGCACTGCCTTAGCGCGTGTCGCTGCCCACATAGCCGGCATTTCTGGGTCTCCGTAGATCTGCGGGTCCTGTAAAGACAAGAAAAGAAAAAATACGTATTTCTCAAAAAATGGGTTAGAAAAATACGTTGGGGAGGGTAGCTTATATGTAGATTGCTAGGGGCATGAAGCAGAGGGTACCAGAGGTAGGGTTGGCACTGCTAGGCAGTTGGTAGCACGCACAGTTTGGCAATATTTCGGGTTATTAGTCCGTTTTGTGTTTTGAGTTCCACCACTCGAACATGGTTATCCGATCCAGGGTGTAAAGTGATTACCCGTCCCAAACGCCATTCGTTCGGGGGTAGTAAATCATCCTTTACCACGACTAAATCTCCAACTTGAATATTGCGTTGAGGGCATTTCCATTTGTACCGCTTATGCAGCTCCTTGAGGTACTCGTTCTTCCATCGTGTGCTGAACTGGTGATGAAGCACTTTCAGTTTCTGCCATTTGTTGACCAAGGTGAGATGCTCTGCAGTTGGCTCCGGTAACGACAAGAGCGGCGCGCCACGTAGGAAATGCCCTGGGGTTAGGACTAGGGGATCCATTGGATCTTCGGACATAGGGGAGAGCGGTCGGGAGTTGAGGACCGCCTCTATGCGTACTAAGAGGGTAGTAAGCTCTTCGAAGGAGAACTTCTGGTTTCCTGCTACTTTCGTAAAGTGTATCTTGAAACTTTTCACGGCCGCTTCCCATAGCCCACCCATGTGGGGAGCGTATGGTGGGATGAATTTCCATGAGAATCCGTGAGTTGCATACTTTTCGGCGACGTCTGTAGCGACTTCCTTGAGGAATGTGGTGAATTCTCTTTGTAATCCGCGTTGTGCGCCGACGAACGTCTTTCCGTTGTCAGAATATATCTGGTGGGGTAGGCCACGGCGGCCAGTAAATCGGGCAAAGGCTGCGTTGAAGGCATTCGTGGTGAGATCAGAGCACACTTCTAAATGAACAGCCTTTGTGGAAAAACAGACGAACACACAAACGTAAGCTTTGACATACGAAGCTCGGCGAAGGGGAGAAGTTTTTACCATAAATGGTCCAGCAAAGTCGACTCCTGTTGTATGAAAGGGTAGGGAATACGTTGACCTCTCGGGTGGCAAGGCTGCCATTATCTGCGTTTTCATCTGCTGTTTATAGATGGTGCAGGTTTTGCAGTGGAAGACGAGCTTTTTGACCTTTTGCTTCAAACGTGGAATGTAGTACTGTTGCTGTACCATTCGGATCATCAGCTGTTTGTCGGCGTGCAGCAGGTGCGAATGGAGGAAGTCTAACAGAAGAGAACAAAATCGAGAGTTTTCGGGTATGATAATTGGGTGCCGCTCATTAAAGCTATAGGTGGCATATGCTAATCTTCCAGAAACTCGCATGATTCCTGAGTCATCTAGCATGGGGTTTAATGTCAGAAGGGTGTTCTTTTTGGGTAAGGGTCCTGACGTTTGAAGCAGCTCTATCGTGTCTCCGTAATGATTCCGTTGAGTTTGAATGATGATTTTGATTTTGGCATCATTCACTTCGGCGTGGGTGAGGTTGAGCGTGGCTGGAACTTTCAGTTTCCTTGCTTTCTTGATAAACCGCAACATATAGGCCACGACTCTAAGCGCTCGAGAAAACGACGAAAACCGGTCGAGTATGTCTATATTTTCTTCCTGCAGGGTGTGGAATACATCCACATGTCGTTGTTCGGGTGGAGTTGGGTGGTGAGGTGTATCCTTTGGCCACGAAGTTGATGGATTGATTAGCCAATTAGGTCCTTCCCACCATAGCGGACATTGGACTAAATCTTGAGGCTTGCAACCTCGAGTGCCCAAATCCGCTGGGTTATCCTTACTGGAAACGTGCCTCCAAGTGGCGTTGTCAACGTTCTGAAGAATTTCAGAGGTTCTGTTGGCGACATACGTTTTCCAGGTATGGGGTGGTTTTTCTAACCAGGCCAGTACGATGGCAGAGTCGCACCAGAGAATGAGTTCGTGTTGGGGTAGATTCAGCTCACTTCGCAGCTGTTTCACTAACTTGGAGAGTAAAACTGCTCCACAGAGTTCCAACCGTGGAAGACTCACGGTTTGGAGGGGTGCTACTTTGCTTTTAGCAGCTAGCAAGTGGGATGAAAAACTATTTTCATGGGTTTGTACTCGTAAATATATACAGGCACAAAATGCTTTTTCTGAAGCATCTGAGAATCCATGCAGCTGGATTAGTTTATCGGGGGAATACTGTACCCACCTAGGGATTTTAATGTCTCTGATATGAGGTAAATTTTCATAAATTGAGGTCCATTTTTCGAGAGCTCCGGGCTTCACGTCTTCGTCCCAATCCGTTCCTTCCATCCAGAGTTGTTGCAGCAACATTTTGGCAAGAATCATTATTGGTGAAAGCCATCCTGCGGGGTCAAACAGTTTTGCAACTGCTGATAAAATCTGCCTTTTTGTAGTCGTGTTTTCCGCTGATGGTGGATCATACGTGTAGGTGAAGGTGTCGGTTAGCGCGTTCCACTGAATTCCAAGGGTTTTTGTGGAACTCGAATCATGGAATTTAAGGAAGTCGACGTCTAGCAAATCAGGGTCGGGAACGGGTTTTAAAATTTCAGGGTGATTTGCCGACATCTTCCTCAAAGGGAACCCTGCCGATTTTAAAGCTTCGATAACTTGAGTCATAGAGTTCAAAGTGGACTGTATATCATGACCGCCGGACAAAATATCGTCAACATAAGTTTCATTCAATAAAATATTTTTAGCGAGCGGATATTCGTCTTGACAGTCGTGGGCGAGTTGGTGTAGGGTTCGAATCGCCAAATATGGCGCGCAATTTACACCAAAGGTAACTGTTTTTAGTCGAAAATCTTGTATCGGCAGAGTTGGGTGTTTCCGAAAAACGATTCGATGAAAATCTTTGTCTTCTTCATGGACGAGTATTTGGCGATACATTTTCTCAATATCGCCATTAAAAACAAACTTATAAAGTCGCCATTTAAGTATGACGAGCATTAAGTCATTTTGTAGAATGGGGCCTGTATGAAGCACGTCGTTCAACGAGTTGCCAGAATGCGACATTTTTGATGCGTTGAAGACGACTCGTACTTTTGTAGTTTTGCTGTCGGGTTTTATGACAGCATGATGGGGTAGATAAAATGATAAATATTTACCATCTCTAATTATCTCTTGTTGGGAGGCGGGTTCCATGTGATCCATGGTTAAATATTCATTAAGGACTTCAAAATATTTGTCTCTTAATTCGGGTTTTCTTTCGAGGGTTCGTTCGATGCTGATATACTGCTGTTGTGCTGCGGGTCGTGAATGACCGAGTGCCAGATTGGCTGGAAATTCCGATTTGAAGGGTAGTTTTACTCTGTAGCGTCCATCTTCCTCACGAATTGTGGTTGTCCGGTAGAGTGCTTCGCAGTATTCATCATCTGCTGATCGTTGTTGGGTTTGGTGAACTTCTTCCTGTTCCCAAAATTGTCTCAAAAGTTGATTGATGGGGTCATCGGTGCATTCCGTGACATGAGTGCTGAAGGTTGATACCTTTTCAGCTACAGGGCCGCTTAATATCCATCCGAATATTGTGTTTTGGGCAAGTAATGTTCCACTCACATTTCGTAGGAGCCCTTCGGTGAGGATTTGCGGGGTGATATCGCTGCCGATTACCACATCGATTTTTGATGGTATCGAATACTGCGGATCGGCTAACGGTAAATGGGACAGTTCTTCGAGATCGATGCTTGAAACTCTGACTGTGGGCAAGAACTTCGTTAGTTTGGGCAAAATTATTGCTTGTGCGTCTATCATTTGGGTTAAGTCTGCTGAACAGAATGTTATCTGGCAGACTTTATTGGCATTTTTCACAACCGTTCCACCCATTCCAGATATCTGGTGGAGAGACTCTTTTGTGGGTAGACCAAGAACCTTTTGTATACGGGATGATACAAAAGTTTTTTGTGAACCTTGGTCTATTAGGGCACGAATTTTATGAAATTCGCCAGCAAAGTATACTGATACTATTGCTGTGGGTAATAGGGTGGTTCCATGATTACTCGAGAAGAGTGAAGAAACCGGGTTTTTGTCTTGAGACTGTTGGGAGGAGGTGGCTCTTGCGGCGGCTTTTGACGTTGAGGCTCGCTCGTCGTCCGTTCTCCTAGGTGTGCCGGCTTGGGCATTTTGAGCTCTGGGGTTTGGTTGTGATTGTTGGGGTTTGGGCTGCAAATGCAGTAGCGAATGATGACGCTTTTGGCAATAAACGCACGTGAAACTACTTTTACATTCGTTCTTGGGGTGTGACGTAGACAAACAGTTTTCGCAATAACTATTTTCTCTCACAAATTTGATTCGGTCTGATACCGATAAATTTCTAAACCTAACGCAAGATTTGACTGCGTGGTATTGATTGCATAATCTACACGAAGCCGTTTTATTGAACTCCGTGTGATATGCATGGGTTCTATTATTGTTAGATTGGGTCGAGTTTTGATTCACCGTTCGTGGCGTAAAACTCGAAAATTGGGGTTTCGCCTTGCCTGGTCGATAGGTACTTATTCTCTCTACTACCTCGTATCTGCTGGTCAAAAATTTATTCATATCCTCCCAAAGTGGGAGTTCTTTTCGGGAGCTGAGGGATTGTTCCCATAGTGAAAGGCTTTCACTTGGCAGCTTGGATGAGCAGAGGTAAACGAGGATTGGGTCCCAGTCCGTTGTCGGGATTCCTTGGGTGTTAAGGGTTGACATGCAGTTGTTGATTGTTGTCTGCATCTTCTGTATTTGTTCTCCGCTTTCTGCGAATATTGTGGGTAGGTTGAACAGCGTCTTCAGTTGGTTGTCGACGAGTATCCTTTTGTTCTCGTACCTAGATCTGAGCGCTTCCCAGGCAAGCTCGAAATTATTATCGCTCAGTGGGTATTGTTTTACAATAAGCCCAGCTTGTCCTTTTGTTTTCAGGCGTAGATGGTATAATTTTTGAGCGGGTGATAATTTAGGGTGGTTTTTATAGACTGCCGTGAACATATCTCTAAAGGATGGCCAGTCTTCGTATCCACCATGAAATACTTCGGTGTCGCATGGTGGTACTTTTAAATAAAACCCGTTTGCGTCTGAATTGTTTATTGGGTGGGCGGGTATTTGTTGTTGGTTGGTGCTAGCAGTATTAAACAGCTGTAAGGCTTCTAAAATTCCTGATTTGCATGTTTGGTATGTTTCCAAGCATTTAGCGAATTTTTGCTCAACCGAGCCGCTAACATCTGTGTAATTATCTGAGAAACTTACTTCTCGATGGGACTCTAGCACCTTTGCCCATATTTTATCAAGGTCTTCTAATTTGACCTTAAGCATACACTCTGATAAATCGGTAGCTTGGGAGGGTGACCATCTTGAGCAGTAAACCTCTACTTGGTTACCGTCATATATGAATTTCTGCAGGCATTTATCTGCAGGGGTCAATTTTTGGGTTTCGTCCGACGATTTCGGCATTATAAATTAGTTTGGTTTATTAAGAAATGGGAGCTTTTATTAAGCTGTGAAAATCGAAAAAAAATTTTGTCAAAAGTGCAAAAAAACTTTTTTGAAACCAGCCTAATGTACGCTTGGTTTTTAATACGGGCTTGTCTCAGCGCTTCTGAGTACAAGTAATGTGAGTATATAATAATATAAATATTATAATATTTGTGTTCACTGGGATTTTATTTTTTAATTTTTGAGACCGGCCTAATGTGTACCGGCTTTTTGTTATATGTACTTGTCTCAGCGCGTCTGAGCACAAGTAATATGGGTATATAGTACGTATGTATGTATATATATAAGTGGGTGAAATATATTTGCCGACAAACTGTGGTGTACCAACAACCTTTTGTTTGCCGTGCCAATGCACTTGATCTGTATTGACAAAGTTGCAAAATATGTAACCGATGATCTTCTTTGTTGATTCCTTCTATTATGTTGTTACGTATGCTCATGCAATTACTTTGTTGAGGGTGGGTTTTTGGCTTATGCAAAAAGATATACAAGTGCGTGTGGGTATTATGGGTGCATATAATTGTAGGTTTGTATGCAAGATTAATATTGGGTGCACCGGTAAAATAAACTTTTGAAAAAATGACAAAAATTTGGCATAGCAACAAACTATGGGTGTTTTATAAAATATATATTATGTAATATATGTATATAAGGGTAAACTGGGCAGCGGTGCTTTTCACGCTGGAGAAATATGTAGCTCGGGTAATATTACCGAGCTAAGTGGGTATATACATATATTACATATATACGTATATATTTTTATAATTATGTAGATATTTAGCGCAACGAACTTATTGGGTATATAGAACCGGGCAGTGGATTTTCCGTTGGTACGGGAATGCAAATTTACTTGTTGAAAAATTTATATGGGTTTTTTGATGGGACTGTACCTGTTGGTAACAGTGGGGAAGCCAATGAAATATTTTGCCGTTTAGGCTTTTTGATTTGGGTTATATACCCAGGGTCCGGATCTTTAGATCGGAGGGGTATATAAATTTTGGGATTTTAGATTTGGGGTCCGTACGTTAGACGGAGGGAATATATATGGGAATATATTGGGTAACGAGAGTACTTACTCAGACATTTTTGTGTGACCTGTGTGTGACTTGTTGGTTTTGTGTTGTACTTTAGCTTTTGTTGTAATGTTCCTCTCGTTGATATTTTGTGTTGTAAAGGTGTACCTCCTTTATGTTGTGTAGTTGGTTTATGTTGTAATAGTGATGTTATTTTGATGTATGTATGTGTGTTTTCCACTTATGTTTTTCAACTTCTATTTTATTTGAAAATTTGTATTTTTCTTCTTGGTTTTTTCAAACAATTCCCTTTTATCGAGTAATTATATTTTTTTCTAACGTATATTTTTTCTTTATATTGAAACAAAAAATTTTTTTTCTGTTTCCACCAAACCTCTCTTCTGTTTTTACTTATATTTTCCGTTTTTTGTGTTTTAGCCACAAAATTTATTATATATATTTTTATGATTTTTTTTTTTTTGATTTCACCTTATATCTTTTCTTTTGCGATTTTTCGAAAATTTTCTTTTTTTCAAAATTATATTTTTTCTCCAAAACTTTTTTCCTTTTTTCAACTTCACCCTAATTTTTTTCCTGTATATGAGTAGGTATTTGTTTTTTATTTTACCGAACAATTTTTATCTTTCTTTTATGTTTTTAGGTACACAAGTTTTTGTCTCTCTGTGTTTGTATATATTTTGTTCAACTTTATTAATATTTTTAAATAATTGTTTTCCTTTTTTTCTTTTATTTTTTGTCTCTTGTATATATAGCGTTTTTATGTTTCTTCCTTCCTTCACTTTTATGTTATTCAATTAGGATTTTAAATTTTTTCTCTTTTTGTAACACCTTAATGTAACCTTTTATTGTATTTATGTATGTTATATACTTTTGCCGTTCAAAATTTTGACACAAACGCAAATAATTTTTTTTTGATGATAAAATGTTGATTTTGTTTAAAATATTTTGTTGTTTTTTTGTATGTAGCAATTTTCTAGTTTTTTTTCAAACACTATTTTTATCACTTTTTGTTTTTTGTGTCCGTACCGGCCGCGTATTTCGTTTAATGTTAATTGTATAAATGTACATATATAAACTTTGAAATAATTTGTTTTTGCCGCTGGTTGCCTTTTTAGCACCAAAGGACCAAAACGGGTAATCACTTTACACCCTGGATCGGATAACCATGTTCGAGTGGTGGAACTCAAAACACAAAACGGACTAATAACCCGAAATATTGCCAAACTGTGCGTGCTACCAACTGCCTAGCAGTGCCAACCCTACCTCTGGTACCCTCTGCTTCATGCCCCTAGCAATCTACATATAAGCTACCCTCCCCAACGTATTTTTCTAACCCATTTTTTGAGAAATACGTATTTTTTCTTTTCTTGTCTTTACAGGACCCGCAGATCTACGGAGACCCAGAAATGCCGGCTATGTGGGCAGCGACACGCGCTAAGGCAGTGCCGGGCGTTCCTCGCAATGAAGCCTGAGGAGCGTTACGAGTGCGCGAGGAACCACCGGTACTGCATAAACTGTCTGGCAGTGTCGCACAGCACCGGGGCATGTGACTCCACGTCCAGCTGCCGCAAATGCTCACTCGGCCACCACACTCTCCTACACCGAGCTCGACAACAGGGCACCAATACGCTTCGCACGGACAGCGGACAAAGGCGCGCACCAGCCCAACATCACCAAAGGGCAATCCAAAGCCGGTCGGCTCGACAGCGCGACGAAAACCTGAGGAAATTAGTGAAAGAGGCACGGGCAGCCCTAGACAAGATCGAGGCTATCCTCAACCCAGCCACGCGTCGGGCGGGGGGGGAGCATGTTGAAGACATGATCAGATTTTCGGATTAAGTCCGCCCCTCCGTCTGGCAACACCCGGCCAGTGCGGCCAAACATCATAATGGCAGCTCAGCTGTGTCTGCTGCCGCGCTCACTCTCAATGTTTAGTTTAGTTAAAACTGCCCACACCCACGCATCGTTTCGTGACCGCAATCGTTCGATCATTTTTTATGATATCGCTCGCCCGCCGCCGCGCATTTTTTTAACAATATTATGGATATCAAACTGAAGCTGTTGATGTGTGATTTAGTACAGAGTAAGCTTTGCACCGCTGGGTGACTATGGTCTTGACATATAGGCCAAAAGATGGACACGATACCCCTAGAATGTGTGTGTATTAAGCATATCAAAAGAAAGCCATTCCTGAGAGCTTTAAAGTAGTTTTCATTATGATATTGGATTTAGCCCCATCAACCTGGCAAAACTGATAAATATGCATGCGAAGCCGAAATAAATACATGAATTAATAATACCCACATACTTATTTACATACTTCCTATTCGATTTGCCTGAAATTTGGTATATAAATTTGCCTATATTAGTATTTACGATCCTTTTTTCCGGGAAGTAGACCAGAGACGGGCTGGGACTGGGATTAGAACTAGGACTGGTACTGAGACTGAGAGTGAGACTCGGAGTGGGACCTGAACAAAATACATACCACTCTCTGATACTGGAAATAAGATATGAAGAAGAATGAGAAAAACTTGAGAGAAGAAAAAAGAGAGAAGGAGAAAGAGATAGAATGAGACGAAGATGGAGATAGATGAAGTGAAAAATGTGGAGGGAGGATTGAATACAAAGATTAGGAAAAAGTGTAGATGGGCGAGGGCAGAGTTAGACGAAAAAAGCTTATTAAAATATATGCAGATAGACCAAATTTAGGGCAGAACAACGTCTGCCGGGTCTACTAGTAGTATATAAGTAAATTATGTCAACATTCGACCCCAGTAATGATATGGTGCAATAAAATACAAAAATAAAAAAAAATTTCAAAATGGGCGTGGCTCCGCCCTTTTTCATTTAATTTGTCTAGGATACTTTTAATGCCATAAGTCGAACAAAAATTTACCAATCCTTGTGAAATTTGGCAGCGGCTTAGATTATAGGACGTACTTACCTGAACTAACTTTGTGTTGGTGTAAAAAATGGCGGAAATCCGGCTATGACCACGCCCACATTTTCGATATCGAAAGTTACGAAAAATGAAAAAAACTCCAAATTCTATACCAAATACGAAAAAAGGGATGAAACATGGTAATTGGATTGGTTTATTGACGCAAAATATATCTTTAGAAAAAACTATGCAAAATGGGTGTGACACCGACCATATTAAGTAGAATAAAAAGAAAAAGTTCTGCAGGGCGAAATCAAAAGCCCTTGGAATCTTGGCAGGAATACTGTTCGTGGTATGACATATATAAATAAATTAGCGGTACCCGACAGAAGATGTTCTGGGTCACCCTGGTCCATATTTAGGGCGATATCTTGAAAAGGCGTCCACCTGTATAACTAAGGCCCATACCCTTTTAAAATACTCATTAGCACCTTTAATTTGATACCCATATCTTACAAACAAATTCTATAGTCACCCCTGGTCCACCTTTATGGCGATATCTCGAAAAGGCACTAAGGCATTAAGGCCCACTCCCTTTTAAAATACTCATCAACACCTGTCGTTTGATACCCATATCTTACAAACAAATTCTATAGTCACCCCTGGTCCACCTTTATGGCGATATCTCGAAAAGGCGTCCATCTGTAGAACTAAGGCCAATACCCTTTTAAAATTCTCATTAGCACCTTTAATTTGATACCCATATCTTACAAACAAATTCTAGAGTCAGCCCTGGTCCACCTTTATGGCGATATCCCAAAATGGCGTCCACCCATAGAACGATGGCCTTCTCCCTCTTAAAATACTCTTCAATACCTTCCATTTGATACCCATGTCAAATAAACACATTCCAGGGTTACTCTAGGTTCATTTTCCTACATGTCTCCATAGCTCTCAGCTGAGTATGTAATGTTCGATTACACCCCAACTTAGCCTTCCTTACTTGTTTTGTTTGATTACTCTTGCCTTTATCTTTGCTGGGAAATTTGATTTTGACAATTTTTTTTAAATCTACCCCATAGTGCGGCATATGGGCGTTAATTAAAAAATAAAATACAAAGACAATACAAAAACAGCTGATCCAACCAATCTTATGAAAATCAATGTAATTGGTCAATGGTGCCATACCATAACGCCCTAGCAATAACCATAATCATACCATAGCCAACCAATTGGTTTCTGGTTTTTCGCCATATTCATAACCTTAAAAATATTTGAGTTGGTGAATTTATTAAGTTTTTGTAATACGTTTTGATTTAGAGACTTATTATTTGTGGAATATGAGTGTAATGTTTTGCGTTTTCTTCATTTTTATGAAAATTTCATTTTTTAGGTTAAGGCGCCAATAACTGATGCTAATCAACATGGTTAAGTAAAAATATGCTTATGAATATGCCAACTTTTCCAAGGTCTTTAATCACATGGAGATTTTTTTATAATTTTAAGTACGTTTAAACACAATTAGAGTTTAGGAAAAGAAAAAAAAAAATATTTATATAGCTTAATTACCAAATAAGATTCACGCTTAAACAACAGAGAGTGTATGTGGGTGTGGAAAGTTTTGAAATATTGCAAAACAAAGACTTTTGGGTCCGCTCGTGCATAAATAGGTTGATGGCTACTAGGGTAATTGACTCGGTTAGTCAAACCGGTTGAAAATAAATTCGCAATATCGAATAACGAAGTTTTTTGTCTTCGGTTAACCGATTTTTTGGTGCCGCCTTGGTGTAGTGGTAGTGTGCTCCGCCTGCCACACCGGGGTTCAAGCACCGTGCAAGGTAACATCGAAAATTTAGAAAACAATTTTTCTAAGCGGAGTCGCACTTCGACAATGATTAGGCAAACACTCCGAATCTATTTCTGCCATGAAAAGCTTCTCGGTGAAAATTCATCTGGCTTTTAGATGCCGTTCGGAGTCGACATAATACATGTAGGTCCCGTCCCGCCAATTTTAAGAAAAATTAAAGACAAAGCATGCTTTTGAAAATTGACCGCAATACCAAATACCGAGTGGCGTGAAACTCGATGGAAAACAAAAAATGCAATCCAAATATTTTCTATAAGGCTACTACCTAATAGTGAGATGCAGTACAGGGACTGATAAAAAAGGATGACAGCAAATTTTCACACAGTAGTGAAGAATACCTTCCGATCAGGAGATGATGCGACAAAGTTATGTACCGCATCTACAATCCTAATAAGGAGCAAGAGGTACTGGGTTTGCAGACAAATACCAAAATTTAATGAAAATAAAAACTTTTGCCAAGTTTAAATCGCCGGTTCCAGATGGGATATTCCTGCTATACTATACTATAGTCATAAAACTGAACTACGTCCGGCAATATTGGAGAACGGCTCGAGTAGTTCTCATACCGAAAGCGGGAAAAGCCAATCATCTGCACTCGAAAGGCTACATGCCTATTTGTCCGACATCTTTTCTGCTCAAAACCCTAAAGGTATTAATAGCTCTGTATAAGCCCTGAATCCCCAGGAATATGCCCTAGGTGTTTTCTCTACATTTCTGAAGCTTTCAATAATGTCTCGAAAGGAGCAATCATCCAGCTTTAACAAAGTGGATCGATCGGAACCATGTTAAGCTGCAGAATGATAACATCGTAATGGAGTCTATGAGACGCAACAAAATATGTAAGCAAAGGAACGCTGTAGGGTGGGGTGCTATCACCAAGGCTGTGGAGGTTGGTCATAAACTAATTGCTTATGCGGTTCGACAGAGGACCAGTCAAACTTGCGGCATATGCATATGACGTTCAGTCACCATAAGCGGTAGATGCCTCACAACAATCAGCTCTCGGATGGATCAGAAACTTCGGTATGTATATGCCTGGCCATCAGAAGTCGTGTTAACCGCCAACGCGATAAAACCCATCTAGTATTACTTACTTGGAAATGTGATGTCCTTATTTGCTTTATGCCTAATCTTTGAGGGCTAACCCTACAAGAAAAATATAGCACAACTATTTAGGAGTTATACTAGGTAGTAAGTTGTCGGTGGAAACTCCATATGGAAGAGATAGCAAAGAAAGCCTTCGAGGCACTGCATGTATGCAAGAGGATGCCTATCACCCAAACTTTTTCATTGGCTATTGACGGCAATGGTCTAACCCATGCTTTACTTTGCAGTTGTTGTTTGGTGGACAGCCATACAAAAAAGTACATATACCAAAAAAACTTGAACCCTAAAAACTGCCACGACAGCAACATTGCATGCCATTGGCCTAATGGCCAAAAATTCGCGTTTGCCACTGCAAAAACACCTCGGGGAGTGCAGTCTTTATGACCATAGCAGTATAGCGCCATCTAATATGGGGCATACAGAATATATGATCCCATGCCTCGAAAGAGATCATGGGGCCACAATTAAGTCGAAGGGATGGTGCCAGGGTGCATAATAGGCGGAGCATACAATACATGTATATACGGATGGTTCCAAATTGATGGAAGGGGTCGGGTCTGCTGTGTACTGTGTCGAAATAATATCCGTGAAGAAAGAAGCAGTAATACTGCAGGAAACGTGCTTAAGCTGCAGTCACTCCAATATATATATTGATAGTCAGGCGGCGATTAAGGTAATAATCTCACACAGTACTTAATCAAGAAGTGTTATGGAATGCAAAGAAGCATTGAAAAAACTTCTCTTAGGTCGGACGATACATTTATACTGGGTTCCCGGTCATAAATGGATGAGTTGGAAAAGGAGGGTGCATCACTCGCTGAAACAACGATAGACGTCCCAATCAGCTTAGGATAAATCAAAAGGAGACAGGAGTTGCATATGAGCCATGAAGCAGAAAAGGCGTGGACAAAAGCGCGTGGCTTCAAAATTTTTAAGATCATGCGCAAAGTCTACGATATTAGACACATAGACAATTAAGCTAGGTCTTAGAAAACTTCTAGCTTTTGCCAAAAAGACGGAGTTATTCTAAAACATAAGTCCTGACACGTGATTTGGAGGCTTTCGGTTGGTCGTCAAACAAATTCTGGTAACACTATGGACACATACAGTCTATGTGAGGTCTTTAGTGGTAGGCCAGTTCAACCTAAATTTTCTGCTATTTCGAAATTATGGCTGCCAACATGGTTAGGTACTTCGTTTTGTCCTCATTCACCATCAAACTCACTTTTTCCGTTTCTTTTTCCAGTTTGGAGTAAGCAGAAGTTATGGCGCGGGTGTTCAGGCCGATGATGTCAAAGTCATTGTACGCTCTTATGAAAAATTGTTCCAGAGCGTTTACGTTCTGCAGCTTCTATAATTTTCTGCAGCATCTATTTAAAGAAATCGCACGATAGGGGGTCAACCTGTCTGAAACCTCGTTTAGTTTCGTTCGGCCCGGAAAGGTCCTTCCCAATTATGACTGAGCTGATGTGTTGCTCAATGTCATTTTGCACAGCCGTATAAGTTTCGCATGGAAACCAAATTCAGACATAATGGCATAAGGGATCAGGTCCAATAGGCCGATTCGCGGTGGGCTTCAACCTTTCGCACGAAACACTGGACAGGACCTTATATGCGATAAAAAGAAGGCTGACCATTAATTCCGCCATCATCGATTGCGGGGTCGAGTTCACCATTCCTGTGCAGTACATCCCTGTCTCCATTTAGGTGAACAGAGAATTGTTCATTCCATTATCTAATTACTATCTGGAAATCGATATTCGTGCTTACAGGACTTTGGCACGGACACTAAACCTTCCATCTGTCGCCGAATTTTTGGTAAAATTTGAGGATATTATTCCTGGTGGCTAGCAGCTTAAGCTTCTCGCACTCACGCCTTTCTACCTCTGCCTTTTTCTTCCTGAAAGGGCGTCTCCCTTTCTATTTCAACTCGCGGAAGCGTTCACGCAATCTTCTTGCTGCGCTCGCTTTTAACAAAGCCCTGTACACAGCGTTCGGTTGACACGCGGCATTCTTCGTTGTAACAAATGTTTTCCGTGGTCGCCGATAATCAATTTTTTCTCGGCGGCTGTGCGAAGTGCGTGATGCGAACGGACATTCCAGGTGCATGCGCTCAAATCATAGACCTTTTAACTTTAGCCATCAGTTAAAGGTTGTTTTCGTATCCGACGCTTTTTGAGTTTTTCATCGAAGTGTGGTTTGACGTGGTGGCCCAAGGCCAGCGCACAACCTGCTCAGCGGAGATGAAAATATTATTTGCACTTTTATATAGCGAGCCGCTTGATCCAAGACAGACGCCCGCTTGCAGCCACACCTTGTGCTGGACAGACGCTGCTGATGAAAATCCTCCAGCGAGCCCTTATGTTAGAGTGGTCAAGCCAGGATGTCGCCTTCCCACGTTAGCTAACCACTAAACGGCTGTTCAGTGGCTACCAAGAGGATTAATAAATAAACTTATTTTTGGTGTAGTTTCAAATTTAGCACCAAAATAGTGCAATGTTAAAGTGTTTGGTGTGATTGTCCATTATGTTGTTTGTTTTATGCAGACCAACACCACAAAGTGCGGTTTTGACAACAAAATTTATATGTGTGTAATTTCTTCCACATAAAAAATATTTCTGCTAAAAAAATAGTTAAGGCAGAAAGGTGGGTCAAAGGTGACTGGTGCCCGAAAAGCCCTGGCAAACTTCTTGAAATTAATGGATCCTAGAGGATCTCGAACTTAGGTGTTCGGCCTTCGAGTTTTTTATGTAAATCTTCGCTTTAGACTCAGATGAGACATTATTCCAATTGGGATTATAACACCTCATAAGCAGTGACATAATCTCAAGTAAAAAACTTGGGGCTATGCAGTTTGGCATTATGTCATTGATATATCCGCATTGAAACATGTTTGTCCACGTTTTAGATTATATGATTGTTTATTCTTTAACAAGACAATGGGCCAAATGATTAAAACATTTGTTTGTTATAGCTTTAACCTAAATGTTTAAGTTTTTTTCATACAAAATTCTGAAAACTTGAAGAAAAAACGTTTCCTTATTTATATTTATTCACATGACACAATGGAAAGCTTAATTAATTTCTCGTTAGCAATTCTTTTGTGTTCTTTTCAGTTCAATAAATAAAGGAAATACTAATTAAAACCCCATGATCGCTAGATAATATTTACTTTTTAATTAAAAAATATTCCATACAGAGAAGGATTAGCGTGTGACATAAGACTATGCTCACCTGGTTGCTATGGGCTCCAGTAAAATTTTAGGTAATCAATGGCCAATGGTCACATAAATCACTTTTTCGCAAATATTTCGCTTTATCAGACTTTCAAGCGTTCGTCGTGCAATATCAAGTTGTAGGTCTCGAAGGAGTCTTCGAATATCAATGAAAATTTGCACAAAAGCGTTGTGGTCACCAATTAAGGACACATTTGAAATTTAAAGAAAATTTTATATATGACCATATGATATGATATGATATCACCTCTAACAAACCTTGGAGTCTTCGAAATTAAAGTTAAATCCATTTAAAGCAAATAATATGCTTTTTATTCACTTCGATCATTGTTTTGCAATCTTAAATAAACCGTCTTAACGAGTAGACAAACAAATTTCAATACGTTTATATCTTTTCCAAGTAAATTCTTTTGTGCGCATGAAATTTGGAAGTATAATTTTTGGTATAAAAGGACTGTTGGTGACAAGTCTTTTACAGTTATAAATTTAACTTTGTATAAGTTTGATTAACTTTATCTCTACATAGAAAAATGAAAGCTTTTACTACTTTACTAGCTGCCCTCTTGGCTTTGGTGTTGATTGTGAACGAAGTTTCATCTAACAGTATTGGCGAAGCTGGCCTTGCAAATACTCCTTCTGGGCAACAACAAGATGGTCCTCCTGCTGCTCCTGGTGTGGCTGACCGTGTAGTTACTGATAGAGGTCCTAAAGCTAAACCTGGAGCTAAAGCTGCAAAAGCTAAAGGTGCCGGCGGAGCAGGTGCTAAAGGTAAAGCTTCTAATGTATGTAGTATGCCTAAATCAAAGAAAGGTAGTCCTCCTGGTAGTCCAAAAAAACCAGCCAAAAAGTAATGTCGCAGAGCCAAAAGATTTTGGGAGCTTCACCATACGTTATAAGTACTTCGTACGAAAAAAAATAACGAAATTATGAAATATTAAAATATGTAATGAGTTGTAGAATAAAAATACACTTGCAAAAACAAAAAAAAGGTTTATTACTTTCATTTGAGGTGTTTTCATGAAAATATTAAATTTTAGCTTAAGCGTAAGGTTCTTAACACAACTTTTATGTTTAGGGAAAGAGTCCCGAAGTGAAATAAGGATTCTAATTCGAAATCAGGACCCGTATTACGTGTTACGATCCGCTCTTAAAAGGTGGATCGGATTAATGGCATATTTGAACTAGCGACAAATAGAACTCGTTAGATCTATTCTTTATTATTATTTAAAAACAAGTAAGGAAGGTTAAGTTCGGGTGTAACCGAACATTACATACTCAGTTGAGAGCTATGGTGACAACATAAGGGAAAATAACCATGTAGGAAAATGAACCGAGGGAAAACCTGGAATATGTTTGTATGACATGTGTATCCAATGAAAGGCATTAAAGAGTATTTTATGAGGGAGTGGGCCATTGTTCTATAGGTGGACACCATTTAGAGATATAGCCATAAAGGTGGATCAGGGTTGACTCTAGAATGCGTTTGTACGATATGGGTATCAAATGAAAGGTGTTAATGAGTATTTTAAAAGGGAGTAATCCTTAGTTCCATAGGTGGACGCCGTTTCGAGATATCGCCACAAAGGTGGACCAGGGGTGACTCTAGAATGTGTTTGTACGATATGGGTATCAAATTATAGGTATTAATGAGGGTTTTAAAAGGGAGTGGTGGTTGTTGTATAGGTGGTCGCCTTTTCGAGATATCGCCATAAAGGTGGACCAGGGGTGACTCTAGAATGCGTTTGTACGATATGGGTATCAAATGAAAGGTGTTTATGAGTATTTTAAAAGGGAGTAATCTTTAGTTCCATAGGTGGACGCCGTTTCGAGATATCGCCATAAAGGTGGACAAGGGGTGACTCTAGTCTTTGTTTGTACGATATGGGTATAAAATGAAAGGTGTTAATGAGTATTTTTAAAAGGGAGTGGGCCTTAGTTCTATAGGTGTACGCCTTTTCGAGGTATCGCAATAAAGGTGGACCAGGGGTGACTCTAGTCTTTGTTTGTACGATATGGGTATAAAATGAAAGGTGTTAATGAGTATTTTTAAAAGGGAGTGGCCTTCGTTCTATAGGTGTTCGCCTTTTCGAGATATCGCCATAAAGGTGGACCAGGGGTGACTTTAGAATATGTTTGTACGATACGGGTATCAAATGAAAGGTTTTAATGATTATTTTAAAAGGGCGTGGGACTTAGTTCTATAGGTGGACGCCTTTTCGAGATATCGCCATAAAGGTGGACCAGGGGTGACTCTAGAATAAGTTTGTACGATATGGGTATCAAATTAAAGGTATTATTGAGAGTTTTAAAAGTGAGTGGTGGTAGTTGTATATGTGAAGGCATTTTCCAGATATCGACCAAAATGTGGACCAGGGTGACCCAGAACATCATCTGTTGGATACCGCTAATTTATTTATATATGTAGTACCTGCCAAGATTTTAAGGGTTTTTTATTTCGCCTTTTTTAATTTTCTTCTACTTAATATGGTAGGGGTCACAACCATTTTATAAAGTTTTTTCTAAAGTTATATTTCGCGTCAATAAAACAATCCAATTACCATGTTTCATCCCTTTTTTCGTATTTGGTATAAAATTATGGCATTTTTTTCATTTTTCGTAATTTTCGATATCGAAAAAGTGGGCGTGGTCATAGTCGGATTTCGTTCATTTTTCATACCAAGATAAAGTGAGTTCAAGTAAGCACGTGAACTAAGTTCATTAAAGATATGCCGATTTTTGCTCAAGTTATCGTGTTAACGGCCATGCGGAAGGACAGACGGACGACTGTGTATAAAAACTGGGCGTGGCATCAACCGATTTCGACCATTTTCACAGAAAAAGTTAACTTTTATAATTTATTTAATAATTTGGGAAAAATTTAAACAACGTGACATCAGGACGGACAAGGCGACAGCTGTTTCGATTATACCTTGTAAATCTCTTCAAAGCCTTTTCTCCTGGGAGTGGGAGTCGAACTCGCACCCCTACGATAGTTGAAATGGTTGTAAACGCATTCAGCTACGTCATGCCTGTTGTGAAGTCTTTCCCAATTGCCTTCTTTTTGCATATTTTAATCTTTTACACATTGCATACTTCGTATGCAATTATGTGTTAAAGCTATGCTTGGTACGGCGGTTTTCAAAGAAACTTTGGTTTCTGTTGTTGTTTTCGTTCTATTTATAGAACTACAACGAATTAACCAATTTTGTCTGTATGTATGATTTTTAATAATCGGGGATTGCCCAAAAAAAAAAAAAAAAAAAAAAAAAGCAATATGGGCAATCCCCGATTATTAAAAATCATACATACAGAAAAAGTTAACGTTATAAAATCTATGCCCATACCAAATTTCAAAAGGATTGGTTAGTTTTTGTTCGAATTATGGCGTTAAAAGTATGCTAGACAAATTAAATGAAAAAGGGCGTAGCCACGCCCATTTTGAAATTTTCTTTTATTTTTGTATTTTGTTGCACCATATCATTACTGGAGTTGAATGTTGACATAATTTACTTATATACTGTAAAGATATTAAATTTTTTGTTAAAATTTTACTTTAAAAAAAAATTTTTTTTAAAAGTAGGCGTGGTCCTTCTCCGATTTTGCTAATTTTTATTGAGCGCACATATAGTAATAGCAGTAACGTTCCTGCCAAAGTTCATCATGATATCTTCAACGACTGCCAATTTACAGCTTGCAAAACTTCTAAATTACCTTCTTTTAAAAGTGGGCGGTGCCACGCCCATTGTCCAAAATTTTACTAATTTTCTATTCTGCGTCATAAGCTCAACTCATCTACCAAGTTTCGTCGCTTTATCTGTCTTTTGTAATGAATTATCGCACTTTTTCGGTTTTTCGAAATTTTCGATATCGAAAAAGTGGGCGTGGTTATAGTCCGATATCGTTCATTTTAAATAGCGATCTAAGATGAGTGCTCAGGAATCTACATACCAAATTTCATCAAGATACCTCAAAATTTACTCAAGTTATCGTGTTAATCGATCCTGATTATTTTGATATATGGAAGTCTATATCTATCTCGATTCTTTTATATATGAACAACCAACCGTTATCCAATCAAACTTAATATACTCTGTGAGCTCTGCTCAACTGAGTATAAAACAAGTAAGGAAGGCTAAGTTCGGGTGTAACCGAACATTACATACTCAGTTGAGAGCTATGGAGACAAAATAAGGAAAATCACCATGTAGGAAAATGAACCTAGGGTAACCCTGGAATGTGGTTGTATGACATGTGTATCAAATGGAAGGTATTAAAGAGTATTTTAAGAGAGAGTAGGCCATAGTTCTATGGATGGACGCCATTTAGGGATATCGCCATAAAGGTGGACCAGGGCTGACTCTAGAATTTGTTTGTACGATATGGGTATCAAATGAAAGCTGTTAATGAGTATTTTGAAAAGGAGTGATTCTTAGTTCCACAGGTGGACGCCGTTTCGAGATATCGCCATAAAGGTGGACCAGGGGTGTCTCTAGAATGTGTTTGTACGATATGGAATCAAATGAAAGGTGTTACTGAGCATTTTAAGAGGGAGTGGGCATTAGGTCTATAGGTGGACGCCTTTTCGAGATATTGCCATTAGGGTGGGCCAGGGGTGACTCTAGAATGTTTGTACGATATGGGTATCAAACGAAAGGTGTTATTGAGCATTTTAAGAGGGAGTGGGCATTAGGTCTATAAGTGGACGCCTTTTCGAGATATCGTCATTAGGGTGGGCCAGGGGTGAATCTAGAATGTGTTTGTACGATATGGGTATCAAACGAAAGGTGTTACTGAGCATTTTAAGAGGGTGGGCATTAGGTCTATAGGTGGACGCCTTTTCGAGATATCGCCATTAGGGTGGGCCAGGGGTGACTCTAGAATGTGTTTGTACGATATGGGTATCAAATGAAAGGTGGTAATGAGTATTTTAAAAGGGAGTAATCCTTAGTTCTATAGGTGGACGCATTTTCGAAATATCGCCATAAAGGTGGACCAAGGGTGACTCTAGAATGTTTGTACGATATGGGTGAGTAAGGGAGTAATCCTTAGTTCTATAGGCCTTTTCGAGATATCGCCATTAGGGTGGGCCAGGGTGACGCTAGAATGTGTTTGTACGATATGGGTATCAAACGAAAGGTGTTACTGGGCATTTTAAGAGGGAGTGGGCATTAGGTCTATAGGTGGACGCCTTTTCGAGATATCGCCATTAGGGTGGGCCAGGGGTGACTCTAGAATGTGTTTGTACGATATGGGTATCAAAAGAAAGGTTGTAATGGGTATTTTAAAAGGGAGTAATCCTTAGTTCTATAGGTGGACGCATTTTCGAAATATCGCCATAAAGGTGGACCAAGGGTGACTCTAGAATGTTTGTACGATATGGGTGAGTAAAGGAGTAATCCTTAGTTCTATAGGCCTTTTCGAGATATCGCCATTAGGGTGGGCCAGGGTGACGCTAGAATGTGTTTGTACGATATGGGTATCAAACGAAAGGTGTTACTGAGCATTTTACGAGGGAGTGGGCATTAGGTCTATAGGTGGACGCCTTTTCGAGATATCGCCATTAGGCTGGGCCAGGGGTGACGCTAGAATGTGTTTGTATGATATGGGTATCAAACAAAAGGTGTTACTGAGCATTTTAAGAGGGAGTGGGCATTAGGTCTATAGGTGGACGCCTTTTCGAGATATCGACATTAGGGTCGGCCAGGGATGACTCTAGAATGTTTGTACGATATGGGTATCAAACGGCATGTGTTACTGAGCATTTTAAGAGGGAGTGGGCATTAGGTCTATAGGTGGACGCCTTTTCGAGATATCGCCATTAGGGTGGGCCAGGGGTGACTCTAGAATGTGTTGTTTGTACGATATGGATATCAAATTAAAGGTATTAATGAGGCTTTTAAAAGCGAGTGGCCCTTAAATGTATATGTGAAGGTGTTCTCGCGATATCGACCAAAATGTGGACCAGGTGATCCAGAAAATCATCTGTCGGATACTGCTAATTTATTTACATATGCAATACCACTAACAGTATTCCTGCCAAGATTCCAAGGGCTGTTGATTTCGCCTTGTAGAACTTTTTCATTTTCACACCCATTTTACAAAGTTTTTTCCAAAGTTATATTTTGCGTCAATAAACCAATCCAGTTACCATGTTTCATCCCTTTTTTCGTATTTGGTATAGAATTATGGCATTTTTTTCATTTTTCGTAATTTTCGATATCGATAAAGTGGGCGTGGTTATGGTCGGATTTCGGCCATTTTTTATACCAAGATAAAGCGAGTTTAGATAAGTAGGTGGGCTAAGTTTAGTAAAGATATATCGGTTTTTGCTCAAGTTATTGTGTTAGCGGACGAGCGGAAGGACAGACGGTGGACTGTGTATAAAAACTGGGCGTGGCTTCCACCGATTTCGTCCATTTTCACAGAGAACAGTTACCGTCATAGAGTCTATGTCCGTACCAAATTTGAGAAGGATTGGTAAATTTTTGTTCGACTAATGGCATTAAAAGTATTCTAGACAAACTAAATGAAAATGGGCGGAGCCACGCCCATTTTGAAATTTTCTTTTATTTTTGTATTTTGTTGCATCATATCATTACAGGAGTTGAATTTTGACTTAATTTACTTATATACAGTAAAGATATTAAATTTTTTGTTAAAATTTGAATTTAAAAAAAATTTCTTTTAAAAAGTGGGCGTGTTCTTCATCCAATTTTGCTAATTTTTATTTAGCTCATATATAGTAATAGTAGTAGCGTTCCTGCCAAATTTCATCATAATATCTTCAACGACTACCAAATTACAGCTTGCAAAACTTTTAAATTACCTTCTTGTAAAAGTGGGCGGTGCCACGCCCATTGTCCAAAATCTTACTAATTTTCTATTCTGCGTCATAACTTCAACCCATCTGCCAAGTTTCATCGCTTTAACCGCCTTTGGCAATGAATTATCGCATTTTTTCGGTTTTTCGAAATTTTCGATATCGAAAAAGTGGGCGTGGTTATAGTCCGATATCGTTCATTTTAAATAGCGATCTGAGATGAGTGCCCAGGAATCCACATACCAAATTTCATCAAGATACCTCAAAATTTACTCAAGTTATCGTGTTAACGGACGGACGGACGGACGGACGGACGGACGGACGGACATGGCTCAATCAAATTTTTTTTCGATCCTGATTATTTTGATATATGGAAGTCTATATCTATTTCGATTCCTTTATATATGTACAACCAACCGTTATCCAATCAAACTTAATATACTCTGTGAGCTCTGCTCAACTGAGTATAAAAACGTTTGACAGTTGCATAGTTATTGCTTGAGTGAAAATGGTTTTCAGTTACTGGTCGTAACACGTAATACGGGCCCAGTTTAAAATAATTTAAAAAAAAATTTTCATTATCTCCCAATAATGCTAAAATGGTTCTCGAAATAACTTCGGATTGGTCTTAAAATTCCCTCACTAGGGTAGGTACCTTGTCGTTGGTTGTGCGCGGCTATGAGGAAGAGCGGTTTAGACTGGCATGTACGCCGTTTCACCTCATAGGAGGGCGGTGGGATGTCGGTGACCAAGAAGTGCCAGCCCCCTAATCCAGGGTGTTATGCGGACCTTGCCTATCAGACGATTAGCAGTCAGGGGATAAATTCGGCAGTATTTGAACGGAGCCTTCTCGATACCGGGCCACCTAGGAAGTATGCATGGCCTTACCACAGTAAGGGGCGCTGCTGTGGCGAACGGTTCTTTCCCTGCAAGTCAGAGGGATGACATCAAAAGTGGCGAAGTGCCAACTACGGAAGAAAGAGATAAGCCAAAGTGAGATAATGCTAAGACTCTGGCTTTTTCAGAGGTTCTAAAGGGAGGAAACGCTAAGACTCCGGCTTTCTCGGAGGTGCCAAAAGGGCGATAACACTAAAACTCCAGATTTTGCCGAGAAGATGAGTGATGTGGCAAAGCAGTCACTGACTGTAGCGCTGGTTGATCGTAGCAGTCCTTTCGAACAGATGGCTACTGTAAGATGGATATCTGTAGAAAGGGAGTTTATTAGCTTAGTGCTTAAGATGATGCGGGAACAACCAAGTAAGCCCCTTCCAACCTTTGATTCGGGGGATGGTATAATAGCGTGAAGATGATAGCGTGCGACAACATCGCGAGCTTGCGGTGGCTGGAGGAAGTGGTTTCAAACCTCCAAAGGCAAGGCACGAACGCGGGGTTTGAGGTGGGGGATAAAGCGCAAATCCCCACGGTACCAAAAGTTAAGGTATTGGTACCATACGTGATGAAGTCGGAGGTTATATTGCGACTTCTGCAGAATCAGAATCCGAACATGCCAACACAGGACTGGAAGGTACTTACTGTATCTCGGCCTACGGAGGAAGATCAATTCTACATCTTCCAAATAAACAAGCAGGAGGAGGATATATTGTGCACGCAGCTTGGAAAAATATTCTGGGGTACAGGCAAAATCTACATGCGACTCAGGGAAAGAAGTTCCAAGGACAGCAATCCTAATACGCTAGAAGTGGGCGAAGGCGTAAAGCACCTTAAAAGCCTAAGAGGAAAAGTCAGGTGGAGGTATCCGCCGGCACAACGACAGTGTTAGAAGAGGACCAACATCCAAATTGTGCTGCGAGTCGCACAAAGGGGCACCCGGCACAGCATTTACGACTCCAAAGAAGAAGTCCCGAGGATACCAATCGCAATTTGCAAGAAGTGGGAGACGCGGAAGGGGGCCTCGAAAACTTTATAACCAAAGGGAAAGGGGAGGACGAAGACGTAACGACGGAGGGGGAAAATAGCCCAACGGTGCTGCGCGATTTACAGATAAACCTCCAGCAAAATAAAATGGCGTCGAGCGAACTCCTGGTAACCCTTGAGGAGGCTTCAGGTGACGTGGCGCTGATCCAAGAGACGTGGCTCTCATGAACTCATGAACTCAGAGCGCGCTGCTTTGGCGCTTACTATGTGCAAACGGAAGGACGGGTGTGAGCTGTAGTCATAGTAAGGAAACAGCTGCATTCATATATTCTGCCCAATTACACTACACTCAGAAAAATATTTCCCCAGATTGAAGAAAAGTGAGAACGAAATGGCACTTAGGAAAGTTTTTCCTCATTCGCTTGGCCAAAATTTCTTCAAAATGAGGAAAAATTCTTTAAGTGCCATTTCAGTCAAGTTTTTTCTGAGTGTAGTGAGGACCTGGCAGTGGTGACCGTTGAGCATAAGAATGAGCAGGCATTTATCGTGGCATCCTGCTACATAGCCCATGCTGCGGAAGTTCCAGCGATGGAGTGGCGGTTGGTCATAAGCGCAGATGCAGATGCGCACCACAATGCGTGGGGAGGAGGAGATATGAACGAGAGATGCGAATCTTTATTTTGTTACATCCTGCAAACCAATTTGCAGATAGCAAACAAGGGAAAGGCCCCTACATACATTGGTTCAACATCCAGCAATGTTCTTGATATTACATTGAGCTCCGAATCTGATATATCAAGATACGATTGGATGGTTCTTGATAGACCATCCTTCTCCGACCGTGTGTATATCAGCTTCAGCATGGAAAAGTTTCTGTGCAGACATATCGTGCTTCAGCTAAACAGCACGGTTGAAAAAAGTACTAGCAAGGGGAATCATAGTCCAGGGACCAATAAAGGAAGAGAACGGGAAATGGTCACGTAATAATGAGGAGTCTCTTGAGGTGCTTTTCGATACCCCTTTTTCCATCGGAAGATGATTTAGAAGAGCCAGCAGACAGCACTCACACTTCGATCACGGAGAGGGTAGTGCCGGGCTTTGTGACCGATACTAAAATCGAATGGGAGGGGAAGATATTTTCTAAGTTTAAATAGCCGGGCCCAGAAGGTATATTTCCGGCCATGCAATAAGTTTAAAGTAGAGTGGTCGCTTAAAATAATATTCGATGGGTACATATGACTGAATCGTGTACCGCACTCTTGGAGAACTGGTCTTGTAGATTTCCTACCAAAGGCGGGGAAGATCAGTCACGTTTATCCCAAAGACTATAGACCCATTAGCTTAACACCATTTATGCTCAAAACCCTTGAGAGGCTTATAGATGGGTACATAAAATCCAACGTGGATGAAAAGCTGCTCTCCATAACACAACATGCGTACACCAAAGGCAAGTCGGTAGACACCGCATTGCATAGTGTTGTAATAAACATAGAGAAAGCCCTGGAATATAAGGAATATGCTCTAGGAGTTTTCTTGTACATTGCCGGGGATTTCAATAATGTTTCTAAATGGGCGATTATGGATGGTCTTAATTACATTAAAGTACATCCACCCTTAAACAGATGGATCGGCTGCATGTTAAATTGCAGGAAGATTACATCGCAATGTGGATTGTACGAGGCCACGAATTCAGAGGACAGGGGCACGCCGCAGGGAGGGTTGCTATCACCTCTTCCTTGGACGCTGGTCATCAACCAACTGCTCAGGCAATTTGGTGAGGGACTCGTAAATCTTACGCTTACATTGCAATTTTCATAAGTGCCTTCCAATGATTAGCTCTTTGATGGATCGGGCGTTTCGGGATATTCATACCTGGGCATCTAATATGGGGTTGAAAGTCAACTAGGAGAAGACGGATATGGCCTTGTTTACAAAAAAGGTACAATGTCCCAAATTGGACTAGGCCTAAGTTAGGAGGGCTGACCCTACAGAAGAAACCTTGCACAAAATATCTTGGAATCATCCTAGACAGAAAGTTGTCATTGATGCTCAAAGTGGAGGAGAGGTTGAAGAAGGCTTCAACGGCACTTTATGCATGTAAAAGAATCCTGCGGTGTACGTGGGGCTTATCGCCCTCTCTTTCTCATTGGGTTTTTTCAGCGATTGTAAGCCCTAATCTATACTATGGAGTTCTTGTTTGGTGGAAAACCACACAAAAAACAACCTACCTCAAAAAATTAGAGCGGGTATGCAGACTATCAATGCTTAGCATCACCTGAAAACAACCCCGATGGCTGCACTGTATGCCATTCTGTACATTCCACCTCTAGACCTGGTAGCAAAGAATATAGCGTTAACAACTGCAGCCAGGGTGGGTGACTCGGGGCAGCTTGAGCGCCGACCATACGGCCATAGTAGTATAGCGTCATTATTCACAAGACGAAAAGACTACCTGATACCCTATCTGCGCTTCGAGGGCGATCTTAAGGCCACAATAGAGGTGGACGGTTGGCGCAGGAGTGCTCAAATGGCGGACGAGGCGATACATGTGTACGCAGCAGGTTCCAAAGTAGTGGAAGGAGTAGGGTCTGCGGTATACTGTGCTGATCCGGAAATAAAAGATCCTATAGGCTGCCGAATTACTGTAGCGTTTTCCAAGCGGAAATATTAGCCGTAACCAAAGCAGTAGAAACCCTGCAGGAGAATAGCTTAAGCTGCAACCGTGTTAATTTTTATATTGACAGTGAAGCGGCAATTTAGGAAATAATCTCGCATAACACAGCATCTAAAAGTGTGTTAGAATGTAAGCAGTCTCTGAAAACAATCGGGACAAGGAGAAGCATACATTTATATTGGGTCCCAGGGCATATGGGAATAGATGGGAATGAAAAAGCGGATGAACTTGCTAAAAAGGGCGCATCCCTTGAAGCTTGCTCCGAAGACGTCCCAATTATACCTGGGCGAGATAAAGCGAAGGCGAGTAGCGCACATGATCGACCGAGCAGGAAAGCCGTAGGTTCAAGCGCGGGGCTGTAAAGTGGCAAAGATTATGTGTAGGTCTTATACTGTTTTCACACAGAAACTTAATGATCTTATTTCACCTGCTAATGAAATCGTAAATTTATTGCTTTCACACAGAAGTAACTGCTCGATTAGTATGAAGGATGAGACAGACAATCATGGCGGAACGATGCAAGGTGGGAGCATGGTGACATACCTACAAACAAACAAAATTCCATGTACTTGTAAATTCGATGGACAAATGTCAAAATCGTACTGCGCCGGTAGTTGACGTATCAAATCAAATAAAAAAGGTTATAATCAGCTGTTCGATGCGGCCACTTTGTATCGTTCCGCCATGCAGACAATGACATTTGCTTTAACAAATGACATTTTTAAGCACTGAACACACCAAAAACTAAGAAGCGGAAACGGAAGCGGAACGCTGCCAACAGAGTTGCATTGTGCTAATGAAATAATAATAGATTCGAATTTGGTAGGGAAGATTGAGCTGAATAAGCGTCTTAATGTAGAAAACTGCCTTTATTATTCAATAAGCCGTCTGTGTGAAAACAGTATTACAACCTTAGACTAACAAAGTTGCTTCTCTCATTAAAAAGAGAGGACTGTAGACTCATGACGGGTATTCTGACTGGACCCTGCCTTCTGGCGTCACATGCCTTTAAATTAGGCTTGGTCAGTGATAGCAGATGTAGGAAGTGCGGGCTGGAGGAGGAAACGATCGAGTATGTTCTGTGCTTGTGCCCTGCGCTTGCCAGGCTAAGACTCCAGCTATTAGGAGTGATACAGTTGTCAGATCTAGAAGCAGCAAGTGGCTTAAGTCCTAGGAAACTTCTAGTATTTGCCAAGATGGCGGAGTTATTTTATAACATAGGTCCTGGTTTTTGATAGGGTTTTTCAGTTTGGTCGTTAAAAAAAACTTCTGGTAACACTACGGGCTCATTCAGTCTATGTGAGGTCCTCATGGACCGACCAGTTCAACCTAACATAATATGTTTTTTATATATTTATTTTGTTAATTATGGGGAGTATTCCCAGGGTTTTTGGGGTTATTTCGGGACACCCTCTGGATCCTCCCGGGGTCTTTCGGGGTTCATTTCGGGACTCCCTCGGGGTCATTTTGGGGTCATTCTGGGATGGTTTTGGGGACTCCTTCGGGGTCATTTGGGGGTCATTCCGGGATCTTTTTGGGGACTTCATTGGGGTTATTTGTGGGTCATTCCGGGATCTTTTTGGAGACTCCCCCGGGGTCATTTGGGGGTCATCCTGGAACCTTTCTTGTTTTCTGTTTTCTGTTAATTCGGTTTGCCAACATTTTTTAGCCTTAATTCAGAATTCGATTTAAGAACGCCTTGTCTCAGCAGTTTTTTTTGTAAACGCCCTATTTCTTTTAAAATGTTTTGAATTTATTCCCACAAAGGGCAGTTTTGAAAAACATTTTGGAATAGGAACTTTTATAATGAAAGAATGATTTAAGACATACTTCGAACAAAGTTTGGAAAAGGGTGTGTTTTAAAAGTTCCTGGGATGTGGCGCATTCGAATCGGCAGCCGAGATTGGGTGATCTTCCATTCGGCCTTCCATATATTAAGCTACCGCAGTACACTTTCAACATTGAAATATATAACTTCATGATCGACAAGCGATATTGTGAGGTGCAAATACTATAAATTGTCTCGAATTAGCAACACTTTTTTAAATATTTTTTTTTTATATTTTTAATTTGTTAATTATGTCTTTTTTTTTGCCTTTGCATGTCAATAAAAGTCTCGCGTTTTTACGCATGCGCTAACCATTCATTGCACATGGCTTGATAAATTGTATCGTTCGTGTGAAATCGCCCGCAGGTAATGATCTCTTTAAAGCCAAAGATGTTTACTGTGAACGACGTTCTATTGGACAAGTTCAGCTTCAAAAGTGGGAGCTACTGCAGTTAAGTATGTAAGTAAGTAAAAGTGGGCTAATATATTGACAAGAGACAAATAGGAAATGCACGGGTAATTTAAAAAGGTGAAGCCAAAGTTGTGTATGTATATGCTGCTATTTAAAATATTGTTACAATTTTTGGGGTACTCTGATTACTCCGCACTCAGATATTGAGTGTATCAAACTGTTCTTTATTTATAACACTACTATGGTAGTAGTACTTCACACTTAATTGACTCGCATACTTAACTTATGGTGTCTTAAATTGAAACTGATTGACTATTCCTCAGCTCGCGCTACTTTTTGCTCTAAGTCACCTGTTTTGCCTAGTTCTCCTAGGGTCTATAATTTTCACAAACAGCTCTCTCGAATAGTTGCTTATATATTCCTCGTTTCTATATCACATACATAGATGGTTATTTAGCTGTACACATGTATATGTGTGAGTAATGTCATCTACGCTCTTAGCTGTTGATTACATGCTGTTTCACTATTTATCTTTCTTATTCGCTCTTAGCCGCTGACTACATATATGTAATATACTCTTTTCTCTTAGCTTTGCTGTTTACATATCGTCGGTCGAATGCCAAAGTCGAAGGTCAATCTCCGGCGGAGTCCTAATTTTGTGCGCGTGATTTTGGTTGCTACCAATTTTCGCCCTAACCTCAAAGTGCTTGCACGTGGAGGTAAACTTGTGTGTGCGCGCATTCAATCGGCTGTGAGTGAGTATCCAGTTGAAAACTTGTGTGTGACTACACACTGTTCCGCTTGGGAACAGTGTTCGACTACTTGCTCAGTGAGCAATTGTGGACTGCCTGCGTGAGGGGGCATAAACCCATACTTGAATCAGTGGCAGTATCAGCTGTAGTGTTTATAGTCTCCCCGTTCAGCTCGGCGTAGCTCTCGTGCCGGTCGACTCGTCCCCGATACGGGGAACAGTGTTCCGTCCGTCGGGGCGGTGGTAGCGGCCACGTCAGCACTTTGCTGACAAACAGCGTACGAGCTACGTCACCGCGCTATTGCTATAGCTGACGGGTTGGGCTCCTACTGCTGCTGACCACTGGTTCTGAGTGGTTATAGCCCTCTAACTTAGGGCAGCCTGCATTCGCCCAGTGGGCATCGGTTTTCTCCTGGTGTATACTTCCGTAACCGGGTTTGCCTCTGAGAACAGGCGCTTTGAGGAAATGGTGGGCGGTGCAAAGAAGCGCCCGGGGCCACGTTCCGTCGGAGGTCGTTCTTCGACGGCCGCTGATGGGTCGACCTCGGGAGAGGACAAGGGCGTTATTGCGCGACAATTCTTTAAAGTGAATTCAGGTAAGGCTGCCGCTGTGCAAACCTTAAGTCGCAAAGCAGAAGCCAAGTTGAAAAAAGCGGGTAAGTCGGGGATACCGGTAGCGTCGGGGAAGGCAACCACCTCGAAAATCGCAGAGCAGGGGGGTAAGGGCGGGCCGAGTAAGTCCGCGAAATCGGAGGATGACGAGAGTATTCTCCCGAAATCCGACGACGACGCGGATATACGCAGTCTGCCGGAATCCGGGCTATCCGGGGTTGGTCCCTATAGTTTGGACAAATTTGATGTTGGGGGAGGGGGGGGGGGTACCGGTATCGCTGCTGAGTCCATGGTGCCCATTGTCACCGCTGGCTCCTCTATCGATGGTAAAGCAGCCGATGGCGTGCCAGAGACTGCTGCTGACGGTGAGGATGCAATCGACGGCAGTGTAACTGCGGGCAAGGACGCAAACGAGCCGAGTAAGGTAGCGGAAGGGGAAATAGTTTCTGGGGGAGTGAATGTTGAGGCTTCCGGGGAAAATGGCGCTTGCAGTGGTGCCATGTGAAGTTTGGGAGAACCGGAAGCAAGGCACCAGGGTGGTCATTCGGGGGGTTTACGCGCAAATCTCCCCTGACGAGTTTATGGAGGAGGTCTTTCGCCTAAACCTCACGAAGGTCGACCCTGAGTGTCAGAAGTCAGAGGTTAGGCTTATCAGCCGACCTTGGAAGGCGGACGTCGAGGGAGCAATGGTGACCGTCACCCTGGAGGGACCGGACAAGTTAATGTCCCCCCTCTTGGATGCGGGCCGTTGCTACGTTAAATGGTTCTCCTTCCCGGTTCGGCCAGAGAACCAAACCTACAGCTACTTCCGTTGCCTGAGTTTTGATCACCAGGTGAGGGACTGTGGGTTGAAGGCTGCCGTCTGTCGGAGGTGCGGGCAGGAAGGGCATATTGAGGCAATGTGCCCTAATGAGGTGCATTGCCGAAATTGCGCATTTAGGGGCAGACCCGCCGCACATCTTATGATGTCGGCGGAATGCCCGACATATGCTGCCGTTGTTGCCCGTGCACTCGCCAGACATTAATGGGTTTAGTTCTTCAACTCAACTGTCAGGGAGCGTACTCCGTTGTGTGTGAATTGGGGGCGCGTATGGCTGATGAGAGTTGCAGTATTGCCCTGCTCCAGGAACCCTACACTACCAATGGTGTGGTGAGAGGGCTTCCTGGAGGGTTTAGGTCCTTTTGTGACCTTCGGGGCAATGCTGCAGTTGTGGTGAATGAGCCCAATTATGAATGCTTGTTGTTGAATGCGTCTGATTGGGGAGTATGTGTGAGCATTGAGGGCTCTTTTGGAAGAGCCATCTTTGCAAGCATATATTGTAAGTTTGGTGAACGCATGGAACCCTATATCCAATACATCGATGCGGTGCTACTACTAGCGAGTAGCACGCCAGTTATCATTGGTATGGATGCCAATGCCGTATCCCCTATATGGCATAGCAAAATGTCCAGGACTTCTCCTGGATATGCTAGTCATGGACGGGGAGAGGCGTTGGGCGAGTGGGTACTCACTTCTCGAGTTCACGTTGTGAACGAACCGAGTGAGTGATACACATTCGATGGGCCCATGGGTAAGAGTGACATAGATGTCACCCTTATGAATGAGCCAGCAGCGAGAGTATTCAGTTGCGGATGGTGAGTAAGGGGGGGGGGGGGGTGAGGGGATAAGCGACCATAATCTCATTGAGATTGTGGTTGCTCCCCGTACCACCCCGGATATGCTTGGTACGCCTTCCGTAATGGGGTGGCGTACTGCCGGAGCAAATTGGACTCTGTACGGGTTATACGTCGAGCAGGAGGTAACTGCTACACCCTTCGATGTATTTGCAGAGCTTCCAGTAGCTCAGCAGATTGCCCTCTTGAATGCTTGTATCTGGCGGGTCAATGACAGCATGTTTGAAAGGTGGAAGAAGCAGCGATTTCATCGTGTCAGGTGGTGGACGCGTGAGCTAACCCAGAAGAGGAGATCTGTCCGGCGCCTGAGACGTCAGTTTCAACGCGCCCGGCATATTGATTCCGATGGTCTGTCCCGGCTCAGAAGTCAATTAAGTGTGGAAACGCGTGAATATAAGAGAATGGTTGTAGAGGTGAAAGAAGAACAATGGCGCAACTTCGTGTCAGAAAACTCGCACGACCCCTGGGGACAGGTCTATAAGATCTGTAGGGGTCGCCGCCAGACCGAAGTTAATTCCCTCCGTGTAGGCGAAAGAACAATATCAACATGGATGGAATGTTCAGAGCTGCTTATCGAAGGGTTCTTTCCTAGGGCGGAGGTTCAGGTAGCTCCCCTTACACAGGATGTACCTGTACCTCCACTAGAAGTTGAGAGTTGGAATATGCATTTGGCCTGGTTAGGTCTAAACGGCCTCCGGGTTTGGATGGGATAAACGGAGAAATGTGCAAGTGTTTGTGGAAGTTTATTCCGGAATACTTGGAAGCCGTTTATGATAAATGTGTATGGGAGGGTTACTTCCCACGTGAGTGGAAAGCTGCTAGGGTTGTCGTTCTCTTGAAGTCGCCTGACAAAATAAGATCTGATCGTCGGTCGTACCGAGGTATCAGCCTTCTTCCAGTGCTTGGAAAAGTGCTGGAGAGGGTTATGGTTGAGCGTCTTCAGGAGCTAGTTGGGGGTAACCAGTCAGATAGACAGTTTGGATTCAGGAAAGGACGCAGCATTGAAGACGCCTGGATGCATGTCCAAGACTGTGTTGAGAGAAGCTCCTATAAATATGTCGTAGGCATATTTATTGACTTCAGGGGGGCGTTAGACTACCTGCGCTCGGATAGGGTTATCGAGCGGTTAGTGGAGCTCGGCTGCCCAGAAATTGCTTTGTGGCAGAGCTATTTCTCGGACAGACGAGCTACTGTCGTTGGTGCCTGTGAAAGTGTGGAAAGGGAGGTGGCTCGAGGTTGTCCGCAGGGATCCACCTGTGGTCCATATATATGGAACATAATGATGGACTCCTTGTTAAGGCAACTCGAGCATCTTTGCAAACTCTGCGCCTATGCGGTTGACCTCCTCTTATTAGTGGAGGGGGATTCTCGCGCCAGCATTGAGCGTACCAGCGAGTCCCTATGTCAAATTGTGGCTGGCGGGGGCGCCCATGTTGGCGTAGAGATTTCGGTGGACAAAACTGTGATGATGCTGCTCAAGGGCAGATTGTCACAGAATCGCCCACCGGTTGTCCGCATCGGCGGGGTCAGCATCAGATATGCGACGAAAGTCAAATACCTGGGCTGACAATGGGTGAGCGAATGAACTTCCTGCCACACTTGGATGCTGTCAGGGACAAGATGCAGAATGTTTCGGGGCAGTTACGACGTATCATTCGGAGGGACTGGGGCCTGAGTCGCCGTGCCGTTCGCACAATATATCGTGGTCTATTCGTAGCTTGCGCTACTTTTGGTGCCGCCATATGGTACCGAACGGTCATGACTGCTCATGGTCAGAGGCGCGTGCTGAGCATACAGAGGTGCATGATGCTCCCATGCTTGCCCTTGTGTCGTACCGTATCTACGGATGCGATGCAAGTGCTTCTTGGTGCACCCCCTCTCGACCTGGTGGTTATACAGCTCGCTGTTTCCTTCAGGCTGAGATGGAGGGCAAGTTTGCCGCTATTGGAGGATGAATGGGCCGCCGACGATAATGCGGAGAGTGGATGGTTAGAAAATAGGCGTCGATTAGAAGGGGTGGTTAGAGGGAAGTGGTAGGAGCGCTGGGACAATAGTCCCAACGGCAGGGTAACGTACGGGTACATCCGGGACGGTTCATTTGTGGCGGAAAATCCAGACTTCAGATTTAATCTGGGCCTGGGTTTTCTGCTTACGGGTAATGGTCCTCTTAATGCATTCTTGCATAAAAGGGGCTTGAGCGAAACGGAGGGGTGTGTATGTGTGGCTGTATGTGAGGATTGGGTGCATGTGTCGTGCGAGTGCCCGGAGTACTCGGACATAAGGGATTTGGGTAGTTGTGGAGTTAATGTTGAAGAAGGTAGGGTTGATGTGAGTGGAGCGCTCTCCACTAGTCGGACTATTGATTTGCTCAATAGGTATGCTTTGGAATGGTTTAGACGGAGGAGACGTGGTGGTGATCGTGGTGGTTAATTCGTGTGTATGTCCGTGGATGTGGGGGGGGGGGGGTTCTAACCCCACCTCACCCCTAGGCGGCCGGTCCGGAGTAGGTGGATACTCAACCGGAAGCGGCTTCGGCTGCGAAAGTCAGACCAAGAATTTAAAGTGATACCACGGAGAACAGATAGCCCGCGGAGCTTGCTCCGTTTCTGTTCGATTGCCGTTGGCCCTTTGGGAGCATCGTGGTGGCTGTGGTTGATATCCCAATGCGGTAAGAGTTGGTCAGCTCGAATGTGGAGTTGCATTGCAACCGGGTGCCATGACCCATAGAATGGAAGAGGTGTTAGGTAGGCCTCCACCCCACCAAGGTGATGATGTGTCCACTCAAATTATCGATTGGTACCAAGGTAAGCGAGCCTTGAGGGCTGGTCAGGCCTACTTTGACCTGTGTACTTGGTACATACGTGAGGTTAGGTCTTCGAAGACAGGTACTCACGTAAAACTTACACTCGCTTATGGTGACTAAACGTAATATGCATATGCCGTAAGTTTGACTGGTCCTCTGTCGAAGCGCATAAGCAATTAGTTTATGACCAGCCTCCACAGCCGTGGTGATAGCACCCCACCCTACAGCGTTCCTTTGCTTACATATTTTGTTGCCTCTCATAGACCCCATTACGGTGTTATTATTCTGCAGCTTAACATGGTTCCGATCGATCTAATTTGTTAAAGCTGGATGATTGCTCCTTTCGAGACATTATTGAAAGCTCCGGAAATGTACAGAAAACACCTAGGGCATATTCCTGGAGCTTCAGGGCTTATACACAGCTATTAATACCTTTAGGGTTTTGAGCAGAAAAGATGTCGGACTAATAGGCATGTAGTCTTTCGGGTGCAGATGACTGGCTTTTCCCGCTTTCGGTATGAGAATTACTCGAGCTGTTCTCCAATATTGCGGGACTTAGATCAGTTTTATGAATATAGTATAGTATAGCAGGAATATCCCATCTGCAACCGGCGATTTAAGCTTGGCAAAAGTTTTTATTTTCCATTAAATTTTGGTATTTGTCTCCAAACCTAGTACCTCTCGCTCCTTATTAGGATTGTAGATGTGGTACATAACTTTGTCGCATCATCTCCTGATCGGAAGTGTGGGTTAAGTAGTGCCTCAAGGGATTCTTCACTACTATGTGAAAATTTGCTGTCGTCCTTTTTTATCAGTCCCTGTACTGCATCTCACTATGAGGTAGTAGCCTTATAGCATGCATTTTTTGTTTTCCATCGAGTTTCACGCCACTCGGTATTTGGTATTGCGGTCAACTTTCAAAAGCATGCTTTGTCTTTAATTTTTCTTAAAATTGGCGGGACGGGACCTACATGTATTATGTCGACTCCGAACGGCATCTAAAAGCCAGATGAATTTTCACCGAGAAGCTTTTCATGGCAGAAATAGATTCGGAGTGTTTGCCTAATCATTGTCGAAGTGCGACTCCGCTTAGAAAAATTGTTTTCTAAATTTTCGATGTTACCTTGCACGGTGCTTGAACCCCGGTGTGGCAGGCGGAGCACACTACCACTACACCAAGGCGGTACCAAAAAATCGATTAACCGAAGACAAAAAACTTCGTTATTCGATATTGCGAATTTATTTTCAACCGGTTTGACTAACCGAGTCAATCACCCTAGTAGCTATCAACCTATTTATGCACGAGCGGACCTAAAAGTCTTTGTTCTGTAGTATTTCAAAACTTTCCACACCCACATACACTCTCTGTTGTTTACGCGTGACTGTTATTCCGTAATTAAATTATATAAATATTTTTTTTTTCTTTTCCTAAACTCTAATTGTGTTTGAACGTACTTAAAATTATAAAACAATCTCCATGTGATTAACGACCTTGGAAAAGTTGACATAGTCATAATGCTTTAGTCATAACCATATTTTTACTTAACCATATTAATTGGCATCAGTTATTGGTGCCTTAACCTAAAAATCGTGAAATTTTCATAAAAATGAAGAAAACGCAAAAAATTACAAACATATTCCACAAATAATAAGTCTCTTAGTCAAAACGTATTACAAAAACTTAACAAATATGGCTAGGGCGTTATGGTATGGCACCATTGACCAATTACATTGATTTTCATAAGATTGATTGGATCAGCTGTTTTTGTGTTGTTTTTCTATTTTATTTTTTAATTAACACCCGTATGCCGCACTATGGGGTAGATTTAAAAAAAATTTGTCATAATAAAATTTCTGAGCAAAGATAAAGGCAAGAGTAATCAAACAAAAAATAAAATAAATAAATCGAATGTTAGCAAAAATTTCAAATGTAATTATTGAAAATCGGTTTTGAGAAAAATAACTTTTCATTTTGTACATTTTTTTTTCCGTGGTAGGCGGAGCACGCTAGCATCACACCACGGGGGCCGCGTTCAACAATATATATATATACGTCGTTCGTTCCCTAACTCTTTTACATGCTTTCAACTGGCGAATTTAACATGGCGATGTCCTTGGCGATGTAATTCTTCCCACTGTATTACCTTTTCCCTAGTTCCGAACTAACGTAAAATTTACACATCAATTTTTCTTTGTTGGTAAAATTTCGTTGGTGCCGAACAAAACTGAAATTCTACGTGATACTTCTAATACGATTTTTTCCTATTTCTCGATAGTTCCAAACCACTCCATAAATATCTGCATTGGTACCTTTCTGCAATGCTGGCCTTCGTACGTTCTTTGAAATAATATTCCTAGCTCGGTCGAACAGCGGCCCGGTCGTTGGTCAGGCTTCGTAATATGGGCTATGGGCTTTCTGACTTCGGACACCCTAGCCTTCTTACCAGGTTCGACTTTATCCCATATGAAATGCTATCCACTGGTACTACAGTTAGGGAACTTAAGATCTACTCTGATAGCCAAGCGACTATCTAGGCCTTGATTTCAACTACAGTGCGATCGAGGGTGGTTTGGGAGTGCCTGACCTCGCTGGCTATTGCATCGAACTATTTGATAATTAAGGGCCGCATTTTCTATTACGTTTCGCCTCAGACACGAATCGCTGTTGTACTTGCACTATGCTAAACATGAGAACATATCATTTGATACATGTTTTCGCCTTCCTGATTGCCATAAAGTAAGAAACGTAAAGGACGAACGAAAATGATAGAGAGTACCATTGCTAGACGAAATACTTTGGAGGCGAAACGTTCGCCTGAGCTATCGTTCGCAATACAGAATTAAGCCCGAAGATTATCTGGGTCCTGGCAGCTGTCAAGCGAATCTCTTAGCCCGCATCGTTACAGTTGAACCGGAGTTCGGGATTCCGCTGGCCACCTGTGGTTTGCTCCTCTATAGATAGGCCTCGAGTCAGCTCGGAAAACTTTGGATAGCAAGATCTTTCTGGCCGGAAGTGGATGGCAGGAAGTCTGCCTAAATAATTAGGTTCACAAAGGCCCCCTCTATCAATTTCGAAAACATATCGCTTTATCCGACTTTCCCATACTCTTCGTGCATTACAAAGCTGTAGAGTATTATGAACTCTGGTTTCAGCAGGTCAACAAATTTTTTGTGACTGCGTGGAGACCCCCCGCTATATTTGGATTGGTCAAACCCGCTCATTCTCTACTTTTGTTAGTGCACTAAACATAGATCGATCCGTAAATGGTTATAAATTTGAGCCTAAACTTTAAACCATTCATCGGTTTGAGTTGTTTTTAAAACTTGTTTAACTTAATTTAAAAAAGTTGGAAAAAATCCAAAAATAGAAACTTGTGTATATTACTGTTACTTATTAACAAAACCCAAGAGCTTAAATTTATTGCTGAAAATCTAAAGACCATCATGTTATGATATACTCGTACATAGATGTGATAGCTCAGAAGATAGAGCAAGCTACTGCAAGCTGGAAAACGCCGGTTCGAGACCAGTCCACCGCCCACTTGATTTTTCTTTGTTTCACAACTGGAGTTATAGACCGATATAGCCAAAATTTCAAACCACATTTGATTTGATACTATATATATACAAAAAGATGCTCAGACATGTACATCCCGAAGCGCTTGGCCCATCAGAGCGCTGATTGTTGGCAAACATCTGCCGCTTATGATACGTCAAAAAATATACGCCATGAGTTTGAATGGTCCTCTGCCGAGCAGCCTTAGCAATTTGTTTATGACCAGCGTCCACAGCATTGGTGATAATACTCTACCCTGTGGGGTTCCTCTGTTTACAAATTATGTGGCCTCGAATAGGTCCCAATGCGACATGATCATTCTGCAGCTAAACATGACGCAGATCCAATTTTTTAAGGACAGATGTTCTGTAGGAGAGTTGAGACTGTCGATGACCACTTTTCGGAATAATTAATTACTTGCATTTGCTTTAAATGGATTTGACTTTAATTTCGAAGGCCACAAGGTGTCCTAGAGGTGCTATCAAGTTTGGTTAGGTTAGGTTGAACTGGCCGGCCCATTAGGACCTCACATAGACTGACTGAGTCCGTAGTGTTACCAGAAGTTTGTTTTAACGACCAAACTGAAAAACCCTATCAAAAACCAGGACCTATGTTATAAAATAACTCCGTACTTTTGGCAAATACTTGAAGCTTCCTAGGACTTAAGCCACTAGCTGCTTCTAGATCTGACAGCTGTATCACTCCTAATAGCTGGAGTCTTAGCCTGGCAACTGCAGGGCACGAGCACAGAATGAGCTCGATCGTTTCCTCCTCCAACCCGTACTTTCTACATCTGCTATCACTGACCAAGCCTAATTTAAAGGCATGTGACGCCAGAAGGCAGTGTCCAGTCAGAATACCCGTCATGAGTCTACAGTCCTCTCTTTTTAATGATAGAAGAAATGTGTTAGTCTAAGGTTGTAAGACCTACACATAATCTTCGACACTTTACAGCCCCGCGCTTGAACCCACGCCTTTCCCGCTTGGACGTCTACGGAGCAAGCTTCAAGGGATGCGCCCTTTTTAGCTAGTTCGTTGTTTTTCATTCCCATCTATTCCCATATGCCCTGGGACCCAATATAGATGTATGCTTCTCCCTGTCCCGATTCTCTCCAGAGACTGCTTACACTCTAACACGCATTTAGATGCTGTGCGATGCGAGATTATTGCCTTAATTGCTGCTTGACTGTCAACATAAAAGATCACACGGTTGCAGCTTAAGCTATTCTCTTCCAGGGTTTCTACTGCTTTGGCTACGGCTAATATTTCCGCTTGGAAACCGCCACAGTAATCCAGCAGCCTGTAGGATATGCTTATTTCCGGATCAGCGCAGTATACCGCAGACTCTACTCCTTCCACTACTTTGGAACCATCGGTGTACACATGTATCGCCTCGTCCGCCTGTTGCGCACCCTTCCGCCAACCGCCCACCTCTATTGTGGTCTTAAGATCTCCCTCGAAGCGCAGATATGGAATCAGGTAGTATGTTCGTCTTGTGATTAATGACGCTATACTACTATGGCCATATGGTCGGCGCTCAAGCTGCCCCGGAGCACCGAGCCTGGTTGCGGTCATTAATGCTTTGTTCTTTGCTAAGTCTACAGGTGGAATGTGCAGAATGGCATACAGTGCAGCCGTCGGTGTTGTTTTCAGGGCTCCCGTTATGCTAAGCATCGATAGTCTGCAAACCCCCTATAATTTTTCTGTGGCTTTCCACCAAACAAGAACTCCATAGTACAGAATAAGGCTTACAATCGCTGTAAAAACCCAAAGAGAAAGAGAGGGCGATAGGTCCCACGTACACCCCAGCATTCATTTACATGCATAGAGTGCCGTTGAGGCCTTCTTAACCCTCTCCTCCACGTTGATCTTTTATGACAGCTTACTGTCTAGGATGATTCCTAGATATTTTGTGCAAGGGTTCTCCTGTAAGGTCACCCCTCCTAACTTAGGCCTGGTCCATTTTGGGACATTGTACCTCTTTGTAAACAAGACCATATCCGTCTTCTCCGCATTGACTTTCAACCCGACATTAGATGCCCACGTATGAATATCCCGAAGCGCCCAATCCATCAAAGAATTAATCGTTGGAAGGCACTTTCCACTTATGACAATTGCAACGTCATCTGCGTAAGCCGTAAGTTTTACGGGTCCCTCATCGAATTGCCTGAGCAGTTGGTTGATGACCAGCGTCCACAGCAGAGGTGATAGCACCCCTCCTTGCGGCCTGCCCCTGTGCACTGATTTCGTGGCCTCGTACAATCCCCATTGTGATGTAATCTCTCTGCAATTTCACATGCAGCCGATCCATCGGACTAAGGCAGGATGTAATTTAATGTAATTAAGACCATCCATAATCGCCCATTTTGCAACATTATTGAAAGCTCCGACAATGTCCAAGAAGACTCCTAGAGCATACTCCTTATATTCCAGGTATTTGCAATATGCAGTGCAGAGTCTACGGACTTGCCTTTGATGTATGCATGCTGTGTTGTGGAGAGCAGCTTTTCATACACGTTGGACTTTATGTACACATCTGTCAGGCTCTCAAAGGTTTTGAGTAGAAATGATGTTAAGTTAATGGGTCTATAGTCTTTGGGACCACGTGACCGATCTTCCCCGCCTTTGGTAGAAAAGTTACACGAGCAGTTCTCCAAGAGTGCGGTACATGATTCAGTCTAATGCACCCATCGTATATTATTTTAAGCCATTCCGCGACCGCCCTACTTGAGACATGTAGCATGGCCGGGAATATACCATCTGGGCCCGGCGATTTAAACTTAGAAAACGTCTTCACTGCCAACTCGATCTTGGTATCGGGCACCAAGCCCGGCACTACTAGCTCCGTGATCGATGTGTGAGCGATGTCTGGTGGCTCTTCTAATCCGTCTCCCTATTGGAAATGTGTATCGAGAAGCACCTCAAGGAATTCCTCACTATTACGTGACCATTCCCCGTTCTCTTTCTTTATTAGTCCCTGGACTATGTTTCCTTTTCTAGGACTTTTTTCAACCGTGCTGTTTCGCTGGAGCACTCTATGTCCGTACAGAAACTTTTCCATGCGTTTCTCTTCGCCCTGGTAATTTCACGCTTGTAGATCCCTGTACTCGTCCCGACACGCTTCGCTGTCCGCCGTCTCTGCGAGCTTGAACATTTCTTTTACCTGTCTTCTTAGAAGACTTAGCTCATTGCTCCTCCATGGCGGCTTTGCTTTTCCTCTGAATCTTCTTAGAGGGCAAGCTTTGTTATACTCAGTCATAAGCGTCCTTGTTAAGAATTCATTCGACTCCTCCAGTTCCATTAGCAACCTCTTTGGGTTGTCCCATTTTTGTTTCTACATGTTTCTGGAATTTATTCCAGTTCGTTGACCTAGGGTTTCTAAATGTTCCTCCCTTCTCTACGCTCTTTAGTGGGATCCTGAAGCTGATATACGCATGGTCGGAGAAGGATGGACTATCAGGAACCATCCAATTATACCTTGGTATATCACGCTCGGAGCTCAATGTAATATCCAGAACATTGCTGGATGTTGGACCAATGTATGTAGGAACATTTCCCCTGTTGGCTATCTGCAAATTGGTTTGCAGGATGTAACAAAATAGAGATTCGCCTCTCTCGTTCCTATCTGCTCCTCCCCACGCATTGTGGTGCGCATTTCCTGTTCATGTACATACCGAAGTGCCTGATCCATCCTAGAGCTGATTGTTGTGAGGCATCTGTCGCTTATGGTGACAGAACGTCATATGCATATGCCGTAAATTTGACTGGTCCTCTGTCGAACCGCATAAGCAATTAGTGTAAAACCAGCCTCCACAGCATTGGTGATAGGACCCAACCCTACAACGTTCCTTTGCTTACATATTTTGTTGCCTCTCATAGACTCCATTGCGATGTGATCATTCTGCAGCTTTACATGGTTCCGATCGATCCACTTTGTTAAAGCTGGATGAACTTCAATCGAGTTGCGACTGTATATGATTGCTCCATTCGAGACATTATTGAAAGCACCGACAATGTACAGAAAACACCTAAGGCATATTCCTGGTGCTTCAGAGCTTATACACAGCTATTAATCTCTTTACGGATTTGAGCAGAAAAATCTCAAACTAATAGGCATTTACTATTTCGGGTGCAGATGACTGGCTTTTCCCGTTATTCGGTATTATAACTACTCGAGCCGTTCTCCAATATTGCGGGACGTGGTTCAGTTTTACGAATATAGTATAGAATAGTATAGTATAGTAGGAATAACCCATCTGGAACCGGCGATTTAAACTTTGATAAAGTTTTTATTGTCCATTAAATGTTGGCATTTGTCTCCAACCCTGGTACCTCTCGCTCCTTATTAGGATTGTAGATGTGGTACATAACTTTGTCGCATCATCTCCTGATCGGAAGTGTGGGTTAAGTAGTGCCTCAAGGGATTCTTCACTACTATGTGAAAATTCGCCGTCGTCCTTTTTATCAGTCCCTGTACTGCATCTCACTATGTGGTAGTAGCCTCATAGAAAACATTTGGATTGCATTTTTTGTTTTCCATCGAGTTTCACGCCACTCGGTATTTGGTATTGCGGTCAATTTTCAAAAGCATGCTTTGTCTTTAGTTTTTCTTAAAATTGGCGGGACGGGACTATGTATTATGTCGACTCCGAACGGCATCTAAAAGGCAGATGAATTTTCACCGAGAAGCTTTTCATGGCAGAAATATACTCGAAGTGTTTGCCAAATCATTGTCGAAGGGCGACTCCGCTTAGAAAAATTGTTTTCTAAATTTTCGATGTTACCTTGCACGGTGCTTGAACCCCGGTGTGGCAGGCGGAGCACACTACCACTACACCAAGGCGGCACCATAAAATCGGTTAACCGAAGACAAAAAACTTCGTTATTCGATATTGCGAATTTATTTTCAACCGGTTTGACTAACCGAGTCAATTACCCTAGTAGCCATCAACCTATTTATGCACGATCGGACCCAACAGTCTTTGTTTTGCAATATTTCAAAACTTTCCACACCCACATACACTCTCTGTTGTTTAAGCGTGAATGTTATTCCGTAATTAAGTTATATAAATATTTTTTTTTGTTTTCCTAAACTCTAATTGTGTTTGAACGTACTTAAAATTATAAAACAATCTCCATGTGCTTAAAGACCTTGGAAAAGTTGACATAGTCATAATGCTTTAGTCATAACCATATTTTTACTTAACCATATTAATTGGCATCAGTTATTGGTGCCTTAACCTAAAAATCGTGAAATTTTCATAAAAATGAAGAAAACGCAAAAAATTACAAACATATTCCACAAATAATAAGTCTCTTAGTCAAAACGTATTACAAAAACTTAACAGATTCACCAACTCAAATATTTTTAGGTTATGAATATGGCGAAAAACCAAAAACCAATTGGTTGGCTATGGTATGATTATGGTTAGGGCTAGGGCGTTTTGGTATCATTGGTATCATGGTTTTGGTATTTTGGCACCATTGACCAATTACATTGATTTTCATAAGATTGGTATTTTATTTTTTAATTAACTCCCATATGCCGCACTATGGGTTATATTTAAAAAAAATATACTCTCAGTTTCCTCGTTCACCCATTTCTCCTAATATCTAGTAATTTCGCGAACAATTGTATCTCATGCTTGGTTACCAGCTATATGCATGTATATTTGTGCATGTGTGAATAACTACCTCGGTTGATGACTACACGTGTGTGTGAGATATCTCCTCGTCGCCTTCTATGTGTGTAAATGATGATTGATGTGTTCATGTACACAAGTGTAGGCTGCTTTAATATTTTTGTTGTTGTGCCTTTATTCTTTATTTACTAACAGCTTGGTGATGCTAAAATTCGTCAGAATATTATAAAACTGTAAATCTTTAAGCTATGTTCGAAATTTCCGGTCACTAGGTTATCGGAAAGTTCCTTAAAATTTTAAAGCAAAGTTTCCAAGCTCGGAAGATTTTTGATTTTTCATGATCCCTAGACCACAAAGCGACCAATTTTTTTCCCTCATGTTGCATCGAGCTCTGAAGTATGTTTATAGTTTCACGAATCTTGCCCTATGGGAATAATGGTCGCAAGATTCCACATAAAACATCCTTTACCTTGCTGAGTCCTGTAGCGAATGTGTGGCGCGAATAAATGATAAGTTTTTTTCTAAATTCCTGTTTTCGTTGTTGTAGCGACAAGGACACACCCCGAAAGTTTTGGGGCGTGTTATCGATGTTGCTGGTTCTTTGCCGGATGCAGATCCGGTACGTTCCGATAACAAGCAACATGTATCACTCCTAATAGCTGGAGTAATAGCCTGGCAAGCGGACTGACCAAGCCAAATTTTAAGGCCAGAAAGCAGTGTCCAGTCAGAATACCCATCATGAGTCTACAGTCCTATCTTTTTAATGATAGTAGCAACTTTGTTAGTCTAAGGTTGTAAGACCTACACATAATCTTCGACACTTTACAGCCCCGCGCTTAGACCCAGGACTTTCCCGCTTGGTCGATCGTATGCACCTCTCGCCTTCTCTTAATATCGCCCAATGTAATTGCGGACGTCTTCGGAGGGAGCTTCAAGGTATGCGTCCATTTTAGCTAACTCATCCCATTTTTCATTCAAAAGTCGTTAAAGATATTATATTGCAATTTGGCACAGACACTATCCTTGCCAAATTATATAGACTGAGTGAAGATAATCAAAATCGGTTAAACACCACGCCTACTTTTCTTAAAGGTTTATTTTTAACAAAGTTTGCAATAAGTCTATGGTTTTCGCCTGAAAGCCACCCCTCCTTTTTTGCATAGTTCGGTCAAAAAAACTGGCCTTAACGGACAATAACGCTTTTTAGTACAATGGATTTTGGTGTTTTTATGTTTATTGTCGTGTTATTTGTATCTTTACTTTAAAATAAACAGTTTTTATAGAGAAATCCGCATATCTGAAAAAAGACTGCAGTTTGATCCGCTCAAACTCATCAGCCTCTGTATCATTTTTGCTTCTTTTGAACGATAATGAGTTCAGAATAGAACCAGACTAGAAAGTCATTGCGCAGCCTTATAACACTATTAACCACACAAAGCAAACAAAACAGCGTTTTAAGTGCACAGCTGGGTATATAATGTTCGGTTTCACCCGAATACAATAGACTTTTTTACTTGTTCAATATTAATTTCTGAAAATTTAAATCGTATTCATCCTTTTTCATATTGGAATCTTTATGGATTTTGCGAAAGTTTTTGAATACTCTTGGAAATTAATAGTTAATTGAAAGGGAATAAAAAATCGGTGAAATAAATTATACCGCAGACCAATAGCTTAAACTTCTTTTCATGACGGAACGATACAAGGTGGCAGCATGGAACAGCTGATTATAAACTTTTTTTATTTGTTTTGATACATCAACTTCCGGCGCATTACGATTTTGACATTTGTCCATCGAATTTACAAAAACAAAGTACATGTGATTTTTATTTGTTTGTAGGTATGTCACCATGCTGCCACCTTGTATCGTTCCGCTATGCTTCTTTTGTATCTCATGTGAACATTCTTGTTAAAAAACAATAACCTTCTATTAATTTCAGAGTTCAAATTCACAAAAATTAGATTTTTAAGAAAAAGAAATATTTAGTTTTTATTTTATAATAAAAAAAGTGTACAAAAATCATATATGTAATACTCCTATATTGCTACAAAAGGCTAGGTACATTCCCAAACATCAGAGTGCCGATATATTGCTGTTTAAACGTTTTTGTTTTTGTATTCAATAATCGAATGTACCTAGATTTACATTTTTTCTTGTCACACTTATGCTGCTACAATCACAAAAATTTTATAGGCTATCTTGTTTTGATTTCGAATTCAAAACACATTGCGAGCATTTTCTATTAGCAATATTGGAGTTTTACATACATATATGACAAAAATGAAAAATTATTTTCTTCAAAACCGTTTTTCAATAATTAAATTTTAAATTTTTAGCAATATTAGATTTTTTTAATTTTTTGTTTGATTACTCTTGCTGAGAAATTTGAGTTTGACAATTTTTTTTTTATCTACCCCAAAGTGCGGCATTAGGGAGTTAATTAAAAAATACAATACAAAACAGCTGATCCAACCAATGTTATGAAAATCAATGCAATTGGTCAATGGTGCCATACCATAACGCCCTAGCCATAACCATAATCATACCATGGCCAACCAATTGGTTTTTGGTTTTTCGCCATATTCATAACCTAAAAATATTTGAGTTGGTGAATTTATTAAGTTTTTGTAATACGTTTTGATTAAGAGACTTATTATTTGTGGAATATGATTGTAATGTTTTGCGTTTTCTTCATTTTTATGAAAATTTCACGATTTTTAGGTTAAGGCACCAATAACTGATGCCAATCAACATGGTTAAGTAAAAATATGGTTGTGACTAAAGCATTATGACTATGTCAACTTTTCCAAGGTCGTTAATCACATGGAGATTGTTTTATAATTTTAAGTACGTTCAAACACAATTAGAGTTTAGGAAAAGAAAAAAAAATTTATATAACTTAATTACGGAATAAGATTCACGCGTAAACAACAGAGAGTGTATGTGGGTGTGGAAAGTTTTGAAATACTACAGAACAAAGACTGTTAGGTCCGCTCGTGCATAAATAGGTTGATGGCTACTAGGGTGATTGACTCGGCTAGTCAAACCGGTTGAAAATAAATTCGCAATATCGAATAACGAAGTTTTTTGTCTTCGGTTAACCGATTTTTTGTAGTGATAGTATGCTCCGCCTACCACACCAGGGTTCAAGCCCCGGGCAAAGTAACATCGAAAATTTAGAGAAAAGTTTTTCTAAGCGGAGTCGCCCCTCGGTAATGATTTGGCAAACACTCTGAGTGTGTTTCTGCCATGAAAATGCATCTGCCTTGTAGATGTCGTTCGCAGTCGACATAATACATGTAGGTCCCGTCCCGCCAATTTTTAAGAAAAACTAAAAACGGAGCATGCTTTTGAAAGTTGACCGAAATACCAAAGAGGATAAATTAAAGTAAGATCCGTGAAACTCGATGGAAAACAAAAAATTCATGCCAAATGTTTTCTATGAGGGATTTTTTTCACTGCCTCCTATTAATTCATACGATGTAGTGACCTCTCGCTATTGTGATTTTTGAAGAGAGAATTAATTAGTTAATTATCTACAATCGTTAAAATCAAAACAAATACGCCGCGATGACATTTTTTGCATGTATTACCCCAAAAAAAAAAAAAGCAGTTACTACCTCATAGTGAGATGCAGTACGGGAACTGATAAAAAAGGACGACGGCGAATTTTCACATAGTAGTGAAGAGTCCCTTGAGGCACTATTTAACCAACACTTCCGATCAGGGGATGGTGCGACAAAGTTATCTAACCACATCTAAAATCCTAATAAAGAGCGAGAGGTACCAGGTTTGGAGAGAAATACCAAAAATTAATGGACAATAAAAACGTTTGCCAAGTTTAAATCGCCGATTTCAGATGGGATATTCCGGCTATACTGCAGGTGGCCGGTGGAACCGTTAATAATATTCTTTGAGGGTTTCAAAAAACTGAACCACGTCCCGCAATATTGGAACACGACTCGAATAGTTCTCATACCGAAAGCGGGAAAATCCATACATCTGCACCCTATTAGTTTGACATAATTTCTGCTCAAAACTCTAGAGAGATTAATAGCTACGTATAAGCCCTGAAGCACCAGGAATATGCCCTAGGTGTTTTTTGTACATTGCAATCATATACAGTCTCAACTCAATTGAAGTCCATCCAGCTTTAACAAAGTGGATCGATCGGAACCATGTAAAGCAGCAGAATGATCACATCGCAATAGGGTATATGCGATGCAACAAAATATGTATACTGTGGAGGCTGGTTATAAACTAATTGTTTATGCGGTTCGACAGACGACCAGTCAAATTTGCGGCATATGCATATGACGTTCAGTCACCATAAGCGGTAGATGCCTCACAACAATCAGCTCTCGAATGGATCAGGCACTTCGCTATGTTCATGCCTGGGCATCAGAAGTCGGGTTAACCGCCAACGCGGTAAAAAGCGATCTAGTATTACTTACTTGGAAATATAATGTCCTTAATTGGTCTATGCCTAAGCTTTGAGGGGTAATCCTACAAGAAAAATATAGCACAAAGTATCCAGAAGTTATACTAGATAGTAAGTTGTCGGTGGAAATTCCATGTGGAAGAGAGAGCAAAGAAAGCCTCCGAGGCACTGTATGTATGCAAGAGGATGCCTATCACCTAAACTTTCTCATTGGGTATTTACGGGAATTGTCTAATGCATACTTTACTATGCGGTTGTTGTTTGGTGGACAGCCACACAAAAAAGTACATATGTATACCAAAAAAACTTGAGCCCTAAAAACTACCACGACAGAAACATTGCATGCCATTGGCCTAATGGCCAAAAATCGCGTCTGCCACTGCAAAAATACCTCAGGGAGTGCAGGCCTTATGACCATAGCAGTATAGCGCCACCTAATATGGGGAAAACGGAATATATGATCCCGTGCCAGAGCTTCGAAAGAGATCATGGGGCCAAAATTGAGTCTAAGGGTTGGTGCCAAGGTGCATAATTGGCAGAACATACTATACAGGTGTACACGGATGATTCCAAATTAATGGAATCGGGTCTGCTGCTTACTGTGCCGATCCATAAATAAGTAAATCCTACAGGATATCAGATTACTGATACGTCTTGTAGGCTGAAATTATATCCATGAAGAAAGAAGTAGAAATTCTGGAGGAAACGTGCTAACACTGCAGTTACTCCAATATATATATTGATAGTCAGGCGGCGATTAAGGTAATAATCTCACATAGTACTTCATCAAGAAGTGTTCTGGAATGCAAAGAAGCATTGCAAAAACTTCGCTCAGGTCCGACCATACATTTATACTTGGTTCCCGGTCATAAATGGATAGAAGGTAACGAAAGGCCGATGAGCTGCCAAAGAAGGGCGCAACACTCGCTGAAACAAAGATAGACGTCCCAATCCGTTTAGGAGAAATCAAAAGGAGACAGGAGTTTCATATGATCCATGAAGCAGAAAAGGCGTGGACAAAAGCGCGTAGCTGCCAAATTTGTAAAATCATTTGCAAAGTCTACGATACTAGACCCACAAAGTGGCATATATCTCTGAGGATAAAGAACTGCAGGCTTTCGATGGACATACTAAGTGGACACTGCCTTCGTCAGTAAAAGCAGGTGTGCGAGCGGCAGTAAGAAACGGTTGAGCACGTTCTGTTTTCATGTCCGCTCGCGCTCGCCAGGTCATGGCTCCAGTTATTATGGGTCGTAGAGTTGCCAAGTCCCGAGGCAGCTAAGAAGACGAAGTTATTCTATAACATAAGTCCTGACACCTGATTGGGGTGCTTCCGTTTGGTCGTCAAACAAATTCTGTTAACACTATGAGCACATGCAGTATATGTGAGGTCTTTATTGGTCGGTTCAACCTAAATTCTCTGCTATTTCGAAATTATGGTTGCCAACAGTGGCTAAGGCGCAAATGCGCTGACTCTTTGCTCGATGACAGCAGGTACCTCGTTTTGTCCTCATTCACCATCAAACCCACTTGTTCCGCTTCTTTTTCCAGTTTGGAGTAAGCAGAAGTTATGGCGCAGGTGTTCAGGCCGATGATATCAATGTCATTAGCATATGCCAGAAATTGTACGCTCTTATGAAATATTGTTCCAGAGTGCTTAAGTTCTGCAGCTTCTATAATTTTCTCCAGCATCAAATTAAAGAAATCGCACGATAGCGGGTCAACCTGTCTGAAACCTCGTTTAGCTTCGATCGGCTCGAAGAGGTCCTTCCCAATTATGATTGAGCTGATGATGTTGCTCAACGTTATTTTGCATAGCCGTTTAAGTTTCGCATGGAAATCAAATTCAGACATAGTGGCATATAGGCAGCTCTTTTCGTGCTATCAACGAAGAGGTGATGTGTGGCAATTTTTTTCACGGGTTTTTCCAAGATTAGGCGCATTGATCGAAGGTAGAATTACCAGGTCTGAGGCCGCACTGATAAGGTCCAATCGGCCGATTCGCAGCGGGCTTCAACCTTTCGCACTAAACACTTGACAGGATCTTATATGCGATATAAAGAAGGCTGACCATTATCGATTGCGGGGTCGAGTTCATCATTTCTGCCTCCATTTAGATGAACAGAGAATTGTTCCTTCCATTATCTAAGTACACTCTGGACATCGATATTCGTGTTTACAGGACTTTGCCACGGAGACTAAAACCTTCCATCTGTCGCCGAATTTTTGGTAAAATTTGAGGATGTTCTTCCTGGTGGCTAGCAGCTTAAGCTCCTCGTACTGACGACTTTCTGCCTCTGCTTTTTTCTTCCTCAAAGGGCGGCTCGCTTTCTATTTCAACTCGCGGTAGCGTTTACGCACCCTTCTTGTTGCGCTCGCTTTTAACAAAGCCCTGTACACAACGTTCGGTTGCAACGCAGCATTCTTCATTGTACCAAATGTTTTCCGTGATCGCCGGTAATCAATTTTTTCTCGGCGGCAGTACGAAGTGCGTAGTACGAGCGGACATTCCAGGCACATGCCCTCAAATCATAGAACTTTTAACTTTTGCCATATTAGTCATCAGTTAAAGGTTGTCTTCGTATCCGACGCTTTGTTGAGTTTTTAATTGATGTAAGGTTTGTCGTGGCGGGCCCCAAGGCCAGCGCACAACCTGCTCAGCGGAGATGAAAATATTATTTGCACTTTTATATAGCGAGCCGCTTGGTCCAAGACAGACGCCCGCTTGTAGCCGTAGCTTGTGCTTGACAGACGCTGCTGATGAAAATCCCGCAGCTAGCCCTTATGTCAGAGTGGCCAAGCCAGGACGTCTTCTTCCCACATTAGCTCACCACTAAAAGGCTGTTCAGAGGCTACCAAGAGGAATAAGAAATTAACTTATTTTTGGTGTTGTTTCAAATTCAGCACCAAAATAGAGCAATGTTAAAGTGTTTGGTGTGATTGTCCATTATGTTGTTTGTTTCATGTAGAACAACACCACAAAGTGCGGTTTTGACACCAAAATTGAAATATGTGTGTAATTTCTTCCACATAAATCCTCACTAGGGTTGGACCTTGTCGTTGGTGTGAGGGCTTAGCCGATCTCCATAGCGCCCGACTATGAGGCGGAGCTGTTTAGGACTGGCATCTACGCCGTTTCGCCTCATATGAGGGCGGAGGGATGTCGGTGACCAAGAACTGCCAACCCCCTAATCCAGGGTGGTATGCGGACCATGCCTTTTGTACCATTTGCAGCCAGGGGATAAATTCCACTTTATTCGAACGGAGCCTTCCCGATACCGCGCCACCTCGGGAAGTATTGATGGCCTTACCAAAATAAAGGGCGCTGCTGTGGCTGACGGTCCTTTCTCCGTATATAATGCTGGACCGCTGAGCCCGCCTTGTCAGGTAGGTGGTCGTACGACCAAGATGATCGACTCATTACCAAATTGTAATAAGGAGGATGATAAGAGGAGGACTGAGTTGCAAGCCAAGGACGACAAATACGCATTAAGCGATGCGTCGGACTCGGGGAGCGAGAGTGGTGCTGATTCAATGAACTCCGTGTTGGAAAAGCACACAAATGAAAACGGAGTAGAAGAGTGGAGAAGGGTACGGAGCAGAGGAAATAAGTGGAAAGTGCCTTCCAACGATTAGCTCTTTGATGGGCCGGGCGCTTCGGGATATTCATACTTGGGCATCAAATGTCGGGTTGAAAGTCAACGCGGTTAAGACGGATATGTTTCTTTTCTTGTTTACAAAGAGGTGTAGGTCCCAAATAGGACCAGGACTAAGTTAGGAGGGGTGACCTTACAAGAGGTACCTTGCACAAAATATCTAGGAATCATCCTAGACAGTAAGCTGTCATGGAAGCTCAACGTGGAGGAGAGGGTCAGGAAGGCCTCAACGGCACTCTATGTATGTAAAAGAATGCTGGGGTGTACGTGGGGCTTATCGCCCTCTCTTTCTCATTGGGTTTTTATAGCGATTGTTAGCCCTATCCTATACTATGGAGTTCTTGTTTGGTGGAAAGCCACACAAAAGGCAACCTACCTCAAAATTAGAAGGGGTGTGCAGACTACCAATGCTTGGCATTACGGGAGCCATGAAAAGAACTCCCACAGCTGCACTGTATGCCATTCTGCACATTCCTCCTGTAGCCCTGGTAGCAAAGAACATAGCGTTAACAACTGCAGGCTCGGTTCCTCGGGGCAGCTTGAGCGCCGACCATACGGCCATAGTAGTGTAGCGTCATCAATCACAAGACGAACAGACTACCTGATTCCCTATCTGCGCTTCGAGAGCAATCCTAAGAACACAACAGAGGTGGACGGTTGGCGAAAGTGCTCAAATGGCGGGCGAGGCGATACATGTGTACACAGATGGTTCCAATGTAGTGGAAGGAGTAGTGTCTGCGGTATATTGTGTTGATCCGGAAATAAACAGATCCTACAGGCTGTCGGATTACTGTAGCATTTTCCAAGCGGAAATAGTAGCCGTTACCAAAGCAGTAGAAACCCTGGAAGAAAATAGCCCAAGCTGCAATCGTGTTAACTTTTATATTGATAGTCAAGCAGCAATTAAGGCAATAATCTCGCATAGCACAGCATCTGAATGGGTATTAGAGTGTAAGCAGTCCCTGGAGAGAAGCGGGATACGGAGAAGCATATGGGAATACATGGCAATGAGAAAGCGGATGAACTAGCTAAAAAGGGCGCATCTCTTGAAGCTTGCTCCGTAGACGTCCCAATTAGACTGGGCGAAATTAAGCGAAGGCGAGAGGTGCACATGATCGACCAAGCAGGAAAGGCGTGTGTTCAAGAGTGCCGAGGATTATGTGCAGGTCTTACAACTTTAGGCTCACAAATTTGCTTCCCTCATTAAAAAGAGAGGACTGTAGAGTCATGACGGCTATTCTGACTGGACACTGCCTTCTGGCGTCACATGCCTTTAAATTAGGCTTGGTCCGTCATAGCAGATGTAGGAAGTACGGGTTGGACGAGGAAACGATCGAGCACGTTCTGTGCTCATGCCCTGCACTTCCCAGACTAAGACTCTAGCTATTAGGAGTGATAAAGCTGTCAGATCTAGAAGCAGCAAGTGGCATAAATCCTAGGTAGCTTCTAGTATTTGACAAGAGGACGGAGTTATTTTATAGCACAGGTCCTGGTTTTGATAGGTTTTTTCAGTTTGGTCGTTAAAACAAACCTCAGTTAACACTACGGACTTATTGAGTCTATGTGAGGTCTTCATGGACCGGCCAGTTCAACCTAATCTAACCTTCCACATAAAAAAATGTTTGTGCTAAAAAAAATAGGTAGGGCAGAAATCAACCTGATGCGTCAAAAGGCTGTTGCCCGAAAAACCTTGGTAAACTTCCTGAAATTAATGGATCCTAGATGGTCTCGAACTTAGGAGTTCGGCCTTCGAGTTGCATGTGAAAATCTTAGTTTTAGAGTCAGAAGTCACATTATCACAACTGGGGTTATGACACCTCATAAGCAGTGACATAATCTCAAGTAAAAAACTTGGGACTAAGCCGTTTGGCATTATGTCATGTATATATCTGCATTGAAACATGTTTGTCCACGTTTTCGATTATAAGATTGTTTATTCTTTAACAAGACAATGGGCCAAATGATTAAAACATTTGTTTTTTATAGCTTTAACCTAAATGTTTAAGTTTTTTTCATACAAAATTCTGAAAACTTGAAGAAAAAACGTTTCCTTATTTATATTTATTCACACGACACAATGGAAAGCTTAATTAATTTCTCGTTAGCAATTCTTTTGTGTTCTTTTCAGTTCAATAAATAAAGGAAATACTAATTAAAACCCCATGATCGCTAGATAATATTTACTTTTTAATTAAAAAAATATTCCATACAGAGAAGGATTAGCGTGTGACATAAGACTATGCTCACCTGGTTGCTATGGGCTCCAGTAAAGTTTTAGGTAATCAATGGCCAATGGTCACACAAATCACTTTTTTGCAAATATTTCGCTTTATCAGACTATCAAGCCTTCGTCGTGCAATATCAAGTTGTAGGTCTCGAAGGAGTCTTCACAGATCAATGAAAATTTGCACAAAAGCTTTGTGGTCACCAATTAAGGACACATTTGAAATTTAAAGAAAATTGGACCTAGGAAACACTAACCTCAATTATAGTTGGAAACTAAGTGTATCGATTTTATATGAAAAATAGTTTCCCATTCCAACCAAATTTTATATATGACCAAATTTGATAGCACCTCTAGGACACCTTGTAGCCTTCGAAGTTAAAGTTAAATCCATTTAAAGCAAATTCAAGTAATTAATTATTCCGAAAAGTGGTCATCGACAATCTCAACTTTTCTCCAGTACATCTGCCCTTAAAAAATTGGATCTGCGTCATGTTTAGCTGCAGAATGATCACGTCGTAATGGGACCTATTCGAGGCCACAGAATTTGTAAACAGAGGAACCCCGCAGGGTAGAGTATTATCACCAATGCTGTGGACGCTGGTCATAAACAAATTGCTAAGGCTGCTCGGCGGAGGACCATTCAAACTTATGGCGTATGTGGATGACGTATCAGTCATCATATGTTTGCCAACAATCGGCGCTCTGATGGGCCAAGCGCTTCGGGATGTACTCGTCTGAGCATCTTTTTGTATATATATAGGATCAAATCAAATTTGGTTGGAAATTTTGGCTATATCGGTCTACAATTGCAGTTATGAAAAAAAGAAAAATCAAGTGGGCGGTGGAATGGTCTCGAACCGGCGTTTTCCAGCTTGCAGTAGCTTGCTCTATCTTCTGAGCTATCACATCTATGTACGAGTATATCATAACATGATGGTCTTTAGATTTTCAGCAATAAATTTAAGCTCTTGGGTTTTGTTAATAAGTAACAGTAATATACACAAGTTTCTATTTTTGGATTTTTTCCAACTTTTTTAAATTAAGTTAAACAAGTTTTAAAAACAACTCAAACCGATGAATGGTTTAAAGTTTAGGCTCAAATTTATAACCATTTACGGATCGACCTATGTTTAGTGCACTGTCAAAAGTAGAGAATGGGCGGATCTGACCTATCCAAATATAGCGGGGGGTCCCCACGCAGTAACGAACAATTTCTTGACCTGCTGAAAGCAGAGTTCAGACAAAACGTGTGCAAAACGTAATATCCTACATGTTTGTAATGCACGAAGAGTGCGGGAAAGTCTGATAAATCAATATGTTTTCGAAAAACTTTGTATACTTCACCATTACTTACTTACTTACTTAATTGGCGCTTAACCATCTAAACGGTTATGGCCGTCCAACAAGGCGCGCCAGTCGCTCCTTCGCTCCGCCAACCGGCGCCAATTGGTCACACCAAGGGAGTTTAAATCGTTTTCCACCTGGTCCTTCCAACGGAGTGGAGGCCGCCCTCTACCTCTGCTTCCATAGGCGGGTTCCGATAGAAACACTTTCTTGGCCGGAGCATCAACATTCATTCGCATAACATGGCCTAGCCAGCGCAGCCGCTGCGTTTTAATTCGCTGGACTATGTTGATGTCTGCATATAGCTCGTACAGCTCATCATTAAATCTTCTTCGGTACTCGCCATCGCCAACGCGTAGAGGTCCATAAATCTTTCGAAGAACTTTTCTCTTGAACACTCCCAAAGCCGCTTCATCTGCTGTTGTCATGGTCCATGCTTCTGCCCCATATAGCAGGACGGGTACGATAAGTGACTTGTAGAGTATGATTTTCGTTCGCCGAGAGGGGACTTTACTTTTCAATTGCCTATCTAGTCCAAAGTAGCATTTATTGGCAAGATTGATTCTTCGCTGGATTTCAGTGCTGATGTTGTTGCTAGTGTTGATGCTGCTTCCCAATTAAACGAAGTCTTTTACTATTTCGAAATTATGGCTGCCAACAGTAGCGTGGTTGCCAAGGCGCGTATGCGCTGACTCTTTGCTGGATGACAGCAGGTACTTCGTTTTGTCCTCATTCACCATTAAACCCATCTTTACCGCTTCTTTTTCCAGTTTGGAGTAAGCAGAACTAACAGCGCGGGTGTTTAGGCCGATGATATCAATGTCATCAGCATATGCCAGTAAGTGCACGCTTTTATAGTATATTGTTCCAGTCAGGTTAAGTTCTGCAGCTAGTATAATTTTCTCCAGCATCAAATTAAAGAAATCGCACGATAGGGGGTCACCCTGTCTGAAACCTCTTTTAGTTTCGAACGGCTCGGAGAGGTCTTTCCCAATTCTGACTGAGCTGATGGTGTTGCTCAACGTCATTTTGCACAGCCATATAAGTTTTGCGGGGAAACCAAATTCAGACATAGCGGCACATAGGCAGCTCCTTTTCGTGCTGTCGAAGGCGGCTTTAAAGTCGACGAAGAGGTGATGTGTGTCGATTCTCTTTTCACGGGTTTTTTCCAAGATTTGGCGCATTGTGAAAATCTGGTCGATGGTATATTTACCAGGTCTGAAGTCGCACTGATAAGGTCCAATCAGCCGGTTCACGGTGGGCTTCAATCTTTCGCACAATACACTTGAAAGGACCTTATATGCGATATTGAGAAGACTGATTCCACGATAATTGGTGCATTTTGCAGTATCCCCCTTCTTGTGGACTGGGCAAAGAACACTTAGATTCCAACCGTCGGGCATGCACTCTTCCGCCCATATTTTGTTAAGAAGCTGCTGCATGCGCCTTACCAACTTCTCGCCGCCATACTTAAATAGCTCCGCAGGCAATCCATCAGCGCCCACGGCCTTGTTGTTTTTCAATCTGGTTATTGCTATTCTTACTTCGTCATAATCGGGCGGGGGGACATATATTATCACCATTGATAACTTACAAATTTACTGTCGTCCCTTGCTAGTAGGCAGATAAGTAGATGATCAATAATTAGCATAAAACGAACCCTGACAACTACCACGACAGCAGCACTGCATGCCACTCTGCACATCCGATCAGCAGACCTAATGGCCAAAACTATACCGCTAGCGACTGCAGCAATGTTTAAGGCCTACCCCGAGGTAGCTGCAGGAAATATGGGCACAGAAATATAGCGCCGTTGGTCCCGCGCCTCAGCTTCGAAAGACACTCCACTGATTGCGCTACCAAAAATCCACAAGCCGCACACTCCAATGCGGCTCACCATAAATTTTAAATCGGCACGTTATTACAAGCTGTCCAAATATTAAAACTGTCTAAATGTTAAGACACTCTGGAGCTAACGAACGAATATGCAAAAGCTAACACAACTGAACTAATAAATAGTTTTTGTTAGGTGGTAGCTGTCCTGATAGGGGAAAAATAACGGTGATGTATCTATAGCTACTTAGAGAATCAGAGAGAATAAAGTTCCGAATGATACCGATCTCAATCTCGAATAAATCTTGCGGAGATACAAGTGAGTCGCGAACGAAGTACTTTCGCCTAGTTCTGGCAAAAGGAGGGCAATAAAGCATAAAGTGATTCGATGATTCCACATAGTTATCCTCCATACAGCTACAGCAGGATGGGGTTTCAAGTATATTGAGATAAAACTCCAATGACCATTAATAGGGGGAGCCTTTGTGACCCAATTATTTCGGCAGACCTCCTGCCATTCCCTTCCGGCCAGAAAGATCTTGCTATCCTGGAAGAGGTGGTACCCGCCCAAAACTTTCTGAGCTGACTCGAGGCCTATCTATGGAGGAGAAAACCACAGGTGGCCAGCGGAATCCCGAACTCCGGTTCAATTGTACCGATGCGGGCTAAGAGATCCGCTTGACAGTCGCCAGGGATATCCCTATGGCCCAGGACCTAGATTAACTTAGGGCTTCATTCTGCATTGCGAACGATAGCACAGACGAACGTTTCGCCTCCAAACTATTTCGTCTAGCAATGGTATTCTCTCATCATTTGCGTTCGGCATTTACGTTTCTTACTTTATGGCAAACAGGAAGGCGAAAGCATGTGTCAAATGATTTGTTGTCATGTTTAACATAGTGCAAATACGCCAGCGATTCGTGTCTGAGGCGCAACGAACGTTCGTTTAGTAATAGAAAATGAGGCCCTTACTTATCAAATAGTTCGATGCAATAGCAAGCGAGGTCAGGCACTCCCAAACCACCCTCGATCGCACTGTAGTTGAAATCAAGGCCTTGATAGCCGCTTGGCTATCAGAGTAGATCTTATATTCCCTAACCGTACTAGCACTGGACATCATTTTATCCACCGCATGCTTAATCGCATCAACTTTCAATTGGAAAAGGCTGCAGTGATCAGCCAACTTAAAACAAAATACCCCTCCACCAATCTTTCCGTCAACTTCGAGCCATCCGTGAAATAGTTAACCGGTCCCCAACGCCAGATGAGTCCTCTTCCCCATTCCTCACTCGGGGGAATGACTGCGGTGAAGGTTGTATAGGGAGCAGTTATCTGCACACAATTGTCCGTCCTGTCAGGGATACAGTCGAACCTGGTAAGAAGGCTAGGGTGTCCGAAATCAGAAAGCTCATAGCCCATATCACGAAACCTTAACAACGACCGGTCCGCTGTTCGACCGAACTAGGAATATTATTTCAAAAAACGTACGAAGGCCAGCATTACAGAAAGGTACCAGCTAAAATATTTTGCTGATATTTCTAATGCAGATATTTATGGAGTGGTTTGGAACTCTCGAAAAATAGGATAAAATCGTATTAAAAGTATCACATAGAATTTCAGTCTTATTCGGCACCAAAAAAATTAAATTTTACCAAGGAAAAAAAAATGATCTGTAAATTTTACGTTAGTTCGGAAGTATGGAAAAAGTGCCAACAAACCACTTCTTCTAAAGCGGAAAATTTATTCCAGTTCGGAAGCAGGGAAAAGGTAATACAGTGGCAACAATTTCATCGCTTAGGACATCGCCATGTTACATTCGCCAGTTGAAAGCACGTAAAATGTAAAAGAGATAGGGAAGGAACTAGTAGTGTTTCCGAAGCAGCAACCAGAAATATAACAAACAGTATCGAAAATTTAGAAAACAAATAATTATGTTCAAGAAATACATAAAAAAGATGATAAAACACTTTTAACTACTTCCTTTATATAAATGGACCAGAAAAAACCAAAAATGTCCCTGTAAACAAATATGTAATCTTGTTGAACGCGACGCCCATGGTGTGACGCTAGCGTGCTCCGCCTACCACAACGAAGATCCCGGGTTCACGCCCCGGGCAAAGCAACATCAAAATTTTAGAAACAAGTTTTCTCAATTAGGGGAAAATTGATCTAAGCGGGTTCGCGCCTTGGGAATGTATGGCAAGCACTTCATGTGTATTTCTGCCATGAAGAGCTTCTCAGTGAAAACACATCTGCCTCGCACTGGCCGTTCGGAGTCGGCATAAAACAAGAAGGCCCTCAATTCGTAGGAAAAACAAAAAATCACGCAATTTGGAAAAGAGGCTCGGCCTAAAATCCCTTCGGTCGCTATCGCGCTTTACATATATTTATTTTAATCCTGTTGAACTTTGATATTAAACTTTTATAATAACAACTGTACAAATTTTTATGAGGTACAAAAATATAAAAGTGGGGCGCACATTGCCGGACATAGGTGATGATTATTGGGAAAGTCCATCTATTGCACTTCACTTCAAAGGGACATTTTTCTTCCCTTTTGGTTCATTAATATAAAGGAAGTATTAAAAAATGTTGTATGTTCTTTTTATTTTCTTCTTTTGTTGCATTGTATGTTTCTAGGTCAATGAGTAGTTACTTAAAAATCGATCGCAAATTCCACAATTAATATCACTAAATATCTCGATCCCTCTTTTGGCCTAAATATTACAAACTAATAAAGGCCGAAGTTTCGGTCAAAGTTTCAGTTCTCTGGCTACAGGAAGTTAGCGGTCGCAAGACTCCACATGTTGCAAATGGCCTTTTTACAATCCCTAAATATCTCTATCCATTTCCGATCTTTAAAACCCTTTTATCCACAATATTATAACACTGTAAATCTTGAAGCTATGTTCGAAATTTCCGGTCAATAGGTTATCGGAAAGTTCCTTATTAGTTTGAAGATGTTTTGATTTTTCCTGATCCCTGGACCACAAAGCGAACAATTTTCACTGTCCCATCTAGAAAACTCTTATATCTTAAATATTGCACATAATGGAGCCCAAATCTTCATTCGACGCTTCAGATCTCTGAGTTATCGGGAAGTTTCTTAAAACTCGAAAACAAAATTCTCGGACGTATGTGTGGAAGTTTTAACCACAATCCCTGGACCACCTAGCAAATTTTTTTCCCTAACGTTAAATTGTCACTGAGTTCCAAGCTTCAAGCCTCTCCGAGAAGTTTACTCAAAACCGGTTGCTAGAGCCTCCAATTTTGTATAGAAGTAGGTGGAGAAACGTCAAACGAAACTAACATAAAGGAGGTAAAATATCTTTTACCTTGTTTAATCCTGCACCGAATGTGTGGCTCGAATAAATGATAAGTTTTTTTCTAAATTCCTGTTGTTGTTGGTAAAGGTATGCATCCTATTTAGCTAGCTCATCCAATTTTTCATTCAAAAGTCGTTAAAGGTATTACATTGAAATTTGGCAGAGACACTATCCTTGCCAAATTATATAGACTGAGTGTCGATAACCACGCCTACTTTTCCTAAAGGTCTAACCTTAACAAAGTTTGGAATAAATCTATGGGTTTTAACTGCATTTGACTGATATTCTATCCCAGTAGTGGTATGGTTGAGCTAAGAATAAAACTTAAACAAATTTTGAAATGAAATCAAATTTTTTAACTCTTTCCCGTAATACTTTGAATGCCATAAGTCTCCTAATCCGAACGAAATTTGGCGTACAAATTTTTTTCATAGCTACAATTGTTGGCTCTGCAAATGAACGAAATCGCCTCAAAGCCACCCCTCCCTTTTTGCATAGTAAGGGGGAAACCGCCCTTGACGGACAATAACACTTTTTAGTACAATGGAGCTTGGTGTTTTTATATTTATTGTTCTGTTATATCTTTACTTTAAAATATACAGTTTTTGTAGTGAAATCCCCATATCTGAAGGAAAACTGCATTTTTACCCGTTCAAGCTCATTAGCGGTACAGTATGTATCCTTTTTGCTTCTTTTGAACGAAAATGAGTTCAGAATAGAACCAGAATAGAAAGTCATTTCGCAGCCTTATAACATTATTAACCACACAAAGCAAACAAAAACAGCGTTTCACCCGAACATAGACTTTCTTACTTGTTCAATATAAACTTTTGAAAATTTTAATCGTATTCGTCCTTTTTCATATTGGAATCGTTATGAATTTTGCGATAGTTTTTGAAAACTCTTTAAAATTAATAGTTAATTGAAAGGGAAAAAAATCAGTGAAATAAATTAAACCACAGACCCATAGCTTGAATTTCCTTTGTATCTCATCTGAACATTTTTGTTAAGATACAATACTCTTTCTATTAATTTTGGAATTCAAATTCACAAAAATTTGATAAAAAAAATATTTAGTTTTTCCTTTACATATCTTAAAATATAAAAAGCATGTGTCATAACATTTTTGACCGCGATGGACTCCTAAACCACTGAACCGATTTTGAATTTGTTTTGCACCCCGTGTGTAGTTTGATCTAACTTGAGAGATAGAATAGGGATATATCTCAGTTTATAGTCGCAATATTCAGCCTACAATAAAGAATTAATCATTCCCATGAATTTTTTATTTCCCATGAACAAAAAATTCGTATCGTTAATTTCATGTGAATCAATCCTTATATTCGAATTACGAATATGCTATTGTGAACATCACTCATGTTTTGTTTACAAATTTTTGCAGAAAAAATTGCTGTTGTGTAGTCAAACATTTTTATTTTTGCGTTAAATATTAAAATTGTAATGATTAGTGCTTACTTGCGCCTTTGTTTAATTGAAGACAAAACTAATACCAGTCAGCAATTGGCTGAACGAGTGTCCAGGAGGATATTACGCGACAAGTGTAATCCCCTTGAGTTACCCAATGCAAGGTAAACATGCAAATAATTATACTCGTAAACCAAATAAATAATCGCGTTTTAACTATTTATACATAGCTTTCACCAATTGTATAGAATAAATAAACCGGCGTTCAAATATTTGTTGGATGTATTGCACAGTGGTCTGCCCGTGGCACGTAAACGTTTTGCAATAGACACAGTCGTAAAGCTTTCAGCTGCTCTAAAATTTTTTGAAAAAAATAAAGTACATAAAATTAATTTTTTTTACAAAAACGTTCTAAACATTCTAATTAATGCCTAAGCTTTTCTTTGCAGCTAGTATTTTCAAATTTTGAACCTCGATTTGGCTGTTTATAAGTATGAGTTTACGGTCAACTTCAATTTTTCTGAGCCGTTCAATTTCCGTATTGTGGCGTTTTGTTTCCTTTAGTAAACTGTTTTGAATATTTTGAAAGTTTTCGAGGCCTTGGTTTAATTCCGTTAAGTGGCCTTCTATTTCAGTATAGTGATGACTCTGGATTTCCAAGCCCTTTCTGGCGTTGTCATTCATTTCTTTTTGAACATCTAGTTCAATGTTTAATAGCTCCGAAGGGTTAATTTTTTTGCGAGTTTGCTGGCTGGTTTTTTGTGCAGGCAAAGCACTTTCCTATGCGTGTCACCGGCAGTTTTGGTGCTATTTTCGTCCAAGCTATTGTCCATGCAACTAAGTTCCATTTCAGAGTCCTCACTAGAGCTGTTGTCTTCATCACTACTGTTATTTTCACGTTGCTTACCAGTTGATTTCGTTGCATTCAAACCAAAAGGCTTGCCATCTTCGACACCTTCTGCAGCTGCTACTGACGCAGTTATATCCAAAATTGACTATTCTAATACAGAAAAAACATGTTGCTTGCAAGGTCCTCCACCGGTCTTTTTCCTATTTTTGGTATCTTCGACAGCCTTGTTTCGTACGTATCGTTTTTGATCAATCCAAACCTGTAAGCAATGGCTATATAAATTATGGCACATTCCATAGCCACATTGCATTGATAGTCACCTTTTTCCATTCGGAGATTGATTTTGATGGTGGGCCCATGCTATTGAGGGAATTGTTCAATTTCTTCCAAAAAGCCAGCACTTTATCTTTATTTTTTTTTTTTTTTTGGAAGCCCTTTCCTATTTCAGGAAAGTCAACTGAGTTTTGTTTATAGACATAATGTGATATAAAATAATTCTTAACTAAGTTTAATAATCAATAAACAATCCTTACATTTTATCGAGTGTTGTTCCCCACTTTCAGTTTTGCGAACAAATTCTTTACATTCCCTTGGAAAAAAATTTGTTGACGGTTAGGGTAGTTTTTCGAAAATGGGAAATTTTTCACATGTGAACTTCACAATGAGAACAGAACAAATGTGGGAATTTTTCCATTGGGAATTGCATTCACGCAAAGTTTACAATAAGGCTGATTATTTTATTGCAAATTTGTTTGTTTGTTTATACGTAATAATAAAATATTACGTATACACAGTGGCACTCATATTTTCAGGTGGTGCGGATATACTTCCGTGTAATTGCTTGGTGTTTAATTAAACAACCTGGTTATCAATAAAAAATATTATAGCGAATGATATTAAGTATAGCACATCACCAGGCCCACCGACAGGGTGGGGGTTTCTGAGGGGGCCCCCGATTTAGAGGTACTATGGCATTTTTTTTAATTCAGGAGAGTCTTTAGTGTTGTAGAGGGTAATTTTCATACCCCTGGGTGACTAGGGTTTCGAGATATAGGCCAAATCGTGGGCCAGAGAATGCCTAGACAGTGTTTATACAATATGGATATCAAATGAAAGCTGTTGGTGAGTGCTTTAGTACAGAGTAATATATTATTCAGAGACGAACTCGGACTGGGATTGGGACTAGGACTGGGACTGAGACTCGGAGTGGGACTGGGACTGGGACTGGAATAAAACACATACCACCCTCTGGGACAGGCAATAAGGGATGCAGAAGAAAGAGAAGAAATTGAGAGAAGAGAAAAGAGAGAAAGAGATTGAGAAAGAGATAGAATGAGATGAAGATAGAGATAGATGAAGCGAAAAAGACGGAGGGAGGAGTGAATAAACGGATTAGGAAAAAGTGAAGAGGGGGGAGGGCAGAGTCAGACGGACAAGCTTGTTAAAGTGTATGCAGATAGGCCAAAATTACGGCCGGGTGTTCTAGTGTATAATAAAAAAAGTGCACAAAAATGAAAAGTAATATTTTTCAAAACCGGTTTTCAATAATTAAATTTGAAATTTTTGTCAATATCCGATTTTTTTTATTATACTCAGCGTGCTTTGCACAGGGAGTATATTAACTTTGATTGGATAACGGTTGGTTGTACAGGTATAAAGGAATCGAGATAAATATATACTACCATATATCAAAATCATCAGTATCGAAAAAAAATTGATTGAGCATTGTCCGTCCGTCCGTCTGTTCGTTAACACGATAACTTGAGTAAATTTTGAGGTATCTTGATGAAATTTGATACGTAGTTTCCTGGCCACTCATCTCAGGTCGCTATTTAAAATGAACGATTTCGGACTATAACCACGCCCACTTTTTCGATATCGAAAATTTCGGAAAACCGAAAAAGTGCGATAATTCATTACCAAAGACGGATAAAGCGATTAAACTTGGTAGGTGAGTTGAACTTATGATGCAGAATAGAAAATTAGTAAAATGTTGGACAATGGGCGTGGCACCGCCCACTTTTAAAAGAAGGTAATTTAAAACTTTTGCAAGCTGTAATTTGGCAGTCGTTGAAGATATCATGATGAAATTGGGCAGGAACGTTACTCCTATTACTATACATGTGCTAAATAAAAATTAGCAAAATCGGATAAAGAACACGCCCACTTTAAAAAAAAATGTTTATGTAAAATTTTAACAAAAAATTTAATATCTTTATAGTATACTATCAGATCAGGCAGACGCTGTTCTGCCCTAAATTTGGTCTATCTGCATACATTTTAATAAGTTTTTTCCGTCTAAATCTGCCGTCGGCCCTCTACACTTTTTCCTAATCTTTGTACTCACTCCTCCCTCCATATTTTTCGCTTCATACATATATCTCCATCTTCGTCTCATTCTATCTCTTTCTCAGTCTCCTTCTCTCTTTTCTAAAGTTTTTCTCATTCTTCTTCATATTTTATGGCCAGTCCAGTCTCAGAGGGTGGTATGTATTTTGTTCCAGTCCCATTCCGAGTCTCAGTCCCAGTCCCACTCCGAGTCTCAGTCTCAGTCCCAGTCATAGTCCTAATCCCAGTCCCAGTCCGTCTCTGGTCAATTCCCGGAAAAAGCATCGTAAATACTAATATAGGCAAATTTATATACCAAATTTCAGGCAAATCGAATACGACGTATGTAAATAGATATGCGGGTATTATTAATTCCTGTCTTTATTTCGGCTTCGCAAACATTTTATCAGTTTTTCCAGGTAGATGCGAATAAATCGAATATCACAATAAAAATTACTTTAGAGCTCTCAGCAACAGATTTCATTTGATATCTATAATACACACATATTCTAGGTGTATCCGGGTCCACGTTTTGGCCTATATCTCGAGACCCTGTTCGTCGATCCTGAATTTTCTTTGCAATATACCTCGCGGATCCTGAGACCTTTACAACGAATGCAAAGCCATGGAAATCGGTTGGTGCGTTCTGGAGTTATAGCGTCAGGAAGGAAACCCCGACTTATTTTTATATTATATTTTAAATTTTTTCTAAAAAAAAAATCATAACTCAAGACTGGCTAAACCGATTTGGGATTTCAAAATCAACTAACCATCACCTCTCCTTCCTGTATCTTTCCTAAAAATTTCATGGCAATCTTTTTATCCGTTCTCGAGTTATGGAATGACAATCAAAATATACACTTCTTTTTATATATATAGGTAAGTAAATTATGTCAACATTCAACTCAACTAATAATATGGTGCAACAAATTACAAAAACAAAAGAAAATTTCAAAATGGGCGTGGCTCCGCCCTTTTTCGGTTAATTTTTCTAGATACTTTTAATGCCATAAATCGAACAAAACTTTACCAATCCTTGTGAAATTTGGTAGGGTCATAGATTCTATGACGATAACTGTTTTCTGTGAAAATGGGCGAAGACGGTTGCAGCCACGCCCAGTTTTTATACACACTTGACCGTCTGTCCTTCCGCTCGGCCCTTAACACGATAACGTGCGAAAAATACGATATATCTTTACTTAACTTTGTTCAGGTACTTATCTGAACTCCCTTTATCTTTGTATAAAAAATAGCCGAAATCCGAATATGACCACCCCCGCTTTTGCGATATCGAAAATTTCGAAAAATGGAAAAAAATGCCTTAATTCTATACCAAATATGACATGGTAATTGGATTGGTTTTTTGACCTTGTAAATTGAATTGAATTTTGTACGCATATTCGGTGAAATTTTCTGTTAAAACATTTTATTCTTGTATCTTATTGTATCTTATTTTATATTATTGTATTGCTTTGATTACATTCCGAAGAAGCATGACTGGTGAGCCAATTTTGAAAGTTGATATATGCGCAGGCATTCCTTTTGGTTCTAAGGAGTATAGAAATTCATTTGGATAATTCACAATTTTATCTTCATCTGTAACTGTGTCGATCGATTTATATTTCGTCACTTCACCAGGAAATTGATTTTGAAAGCGATCATTGATTTTGTTAACATGGTCATTTTTGGGAGATAAGATAGTTCTTTCGCATAGCCAAAAAACAAAAACATTTAAATTTAAAATTCTTAATTCTGAAATATGAAAAACTTTCGTCTTGATCGAAGGAACCTCGAGCCAAAATTTGGTGATGATCGAAGTATAGCAAACACGTTTTCATAGGGAACACACACACAGAATTTGATTTTTATAGAAGATGTAGATAGACTGAAACTAAACAATTTTTTTAACAGCGGCAGATTACTAAACGTCTAAAAGGCATAACAGCTAAACTGAACAATGCAGTCAAACTTTAGATGTTAAAATAACTTAAGTGTGTACGGCAGCCATAGTTTTTCCCCATTCCATATTTTCCTGGAGGTTTTATGACTACGTCACATAGCTCCTTACCAATTTTAATTATCCTACCATTACGACATCCAGATATATGCAGTATAATATATTCCATTTGTGTGGGAGGCGCCACGTCCTATTTTTCCCAATTCCATATTTTCTTGGTGGTGTTAAGGATTGACCTCAAATAACTCCTTACTGAATTTCAATGTTCTGGCATGTATACCTTCAAAGTTATGCATTACTAAAGATTCAATTTGTATGGGAGGTGCCACGCCCCTTTTATATATCGAAATTATTTTTAGCTTAAAACCTGCCCGTTGATCGAAGGAACCCATAACCAAAATTTGGTGATGATTGATGTGTGGGAAATACGTTTCCATAGCGAACACACATTCACAGAATTTGATTTATTTCGCCCATTTACAAAGAGTTAACGTCATAAAATCTATGCCCATACCAAATTTCACAAGGATTGGTAAATTTTTGTTCGACTTATAGCATTAAAAGTATCCTAGACAAATTAAATTAAAAAGGGCGGAGCCACGCCCATTTTGAAATTTTCTTTTTTTTTTTGTATTTTGTAGCACCATATCATTACTGGAGTTGAATGTTGACATAATTTACTTATATACTGTAAAGATATTCACTTTTCTTTTAAAATTTCACTTTAAACAAATATTTTTGTTTAAAGTGGGCGTGGTCGTTCTCCGATTTTGCTAATTTTTATTAAGCATACATATAGTAATAAGAGTAACGTTGCTGCCAAATTTCATCATGATATCTTCAACGACTGCCAAAATTACAGCTTGCAAAACTTCTAATTATACCTTCTTTTAAAAGTGGGCGGTGCCACGCCCGTTGTCCAAAATTTTACTAGGTTTCTATTCTGCGTCATAAGTTCAACTCACCTACCAAGTTTCATCGCTTAATCCATATTTGGTAATGAATTATCGCACTTTTTCGATTTTTCGAAATTTTCGATATCGAAAAAGTGGGCGTGGTTATAGTCCGATATCGTTCATTTTAAATAGCGATCTGGGATGAGTGCCCAGGAACCTGCGTACCAAATTTCATCAAGATACCTCAAAATTTACTCAAGTTATCGTGTTAGCGGGCAGACGGGCGGACAGACGGACGGATGGACGGACATGATGGAAGTCTATATCTATCTCGATTCCTTTATACCTGTACAACCAACCGTTATCCAATCAAAGTTAATATACTCTGTGAGCTCTGCTCAACTGAGTGTAATAAAATAGAAAGGCAATACAAAAACAGCTTATCCAACCAATCTTATGAATATCAATGTAATTGGTCAATGGTGCCATACCATAACGCCCTAGCCATAACCATAAACATACCATAAACAACCAATTGATTTTTGGTTGTTCGCCTTATTCATAACCTAAAAATATTTGAGTTGGTGAATTTGTTAAGTTTTTATACTCAGTTGAGCAGAGCTCACAGAGTATATTAAGTGTGATTGGATAACGGTTGGTTGTACATATATAAAGGAATCGAGATAGATATATACTTCCATATATCAAAATAATCAGGATCGAAAAAAAATTTGATTGAGCCATGTCCGTCCGTCCGTCCGTCCGTCCGTTAACACGATAACTTGAGTAAATTTTGAGGTATCTTGATGAAATTTGGTATGTAGGTTTCTGATCGCTCATCTCAGATCGCTATTTAAAATGAACGATATCGGACTATAACCACGCCCACTTTTTCGATATCGAAAATTTCGAAAAACCGAAAAAGTGCGATAATTCATTACAACAGACAGATAAAGCGACGCAACTTGGTAGATGAATTGAACTTATGACGTAGAATAGAAAATTAGGAAAATTTTGGACAATGGGCGTGGCACCGCCCACTTTTAAAAGAAGGTAATTTAAAACTTTTGCAAGCTGTAATTTGGCAGTCGTTGAATATATCATGATGAAATTTGGCAGGAACGTTACTCCTATTACTATATGTACGCTTAATAAAAATTTGCAAAATCGGAGAAGGACCAAGCCCACTTTTAAAAAAAAATTTTTTTTAAAGTAAAATTTTAACAAAAAATTTAATATCTTTACAGTATATAAGTAAATTATGTCAACATTCAACTCAAGTAATGATGTGGTGCAACAAAATACAAAAATAAAAGAAAATTTCAAAATGGGCGTGCCTCCGCCCTTTTTCATTTTATTTGTCTAGGATACTTTTAACGCCATAAGTCGAACAAAAACTAACCAATCCTTTTGAAATTTGGTAGGGGCATAGATTTTATGACGTTCACTGTTTTCTGTGAAAATGGGCGGAATCGGTTGATGCCACGCCCAGTTTTTATACACAGTCGTCCGTCTGTCCTTCCGCATGGCCGTTAATACGATAACTTGAGCAAAAATCGACATATCTTTAATGAACTTAGTTCACGTGCTTACTTGAACTCACTTTATCTTGGTATGAAAAATGAACGAAATCCGACTATGACCACGCCCACTTTTTCGATATCGAAAATTATGAAAAATGAAAAAAATGCCATAATTCTATACCAAATACGAAAAAATGGATGAAACATGGTAAGGTAATTGGATTGTTTTATTGACGCGAAATATAACTTTAGAAAAAACTTTATAAAATGGTTGTGACACCTACCATATTAAGTAGAAGAATATGAAAAAGTTCTGCAGGGCGAAATAAAAAACCCTTAAAATCTTGGCAGGTATTACATATATAAATAAATTAGCGGTATCCAACAGATGATGTTCTGGGTCACCCTGGTCCACATTTTGGTCGATATCTGGAAAACGCCTTCACATATACAAATACCACCACTCCCTTCTAAAACTCTCATTAATGCCTTTAATTTGATACCCATATTGTACAAACAAATTCTAGGGTCACCCCTGCTCCACCTTTATGGCGATATCTCGAAAAGGCGTCCACCTATAGAACTAAGCCCCACGCCCTTTTAAAATACTCATTAACACCTTTCATTTGATACCCATATCGTACAAACAAAGTCTAGAGTCACCCCTGCTCCACCTTTATTGCGATACCTCGAAAAGGCGTCCACCTATAGAACTAGGGCCCACTCCCTTTTAAAATACTCATTAACTCCTTTTTTTTGATACCCAAATTGCACAAACGAATTCTAGAGACACCCCTGGCCCACCTTTATGGCGATATCTCGAAACGGCGTCCACCTATGGAACTAAGGATTACTCCCTTTTAAAAAACTCATTAACACCTTTCTTTTGATACCCATATTGTACAAACAAATTCTAGGGTCACCCCTGCTCCACCTTTATGGCGATATCTCGAAACGGCTTCCACCTATGGAACTAAGGATTACTCCCTTTTAAAATACTCATTAACACCTTTCTTTTGATACCCATATTGTACAAACAAATTCTAGGGTCACCCCTGGTCCACCTTTATGGCGATATCTCGAAAATGAGACTACCTATACAACAACCACCACTCCCTTTTAAAACCCTCATTAATACCTTTAATTTGATACCCATATCGTACAAACACATTCTAGAGTCACCCCTGGTCCACTTTTATGGCGATATTTCGAAACGGCATCCACCTATAGAACTAAGGCCCACTCCCTTTTAAAATACTCATTAACACCATTCGTTTGATGCCCATATTGTACAAACAAATTCTAGGGTCACCCCTGGTCCACCTTTATGGCGATATCCCGAAACGGCGTCCACCTATGGAACTAAGGATTACTCCCTTTTAAAATACTCATTAACACCTTTCATTTGATACCCATATCGTACAAACAAAGTCTAGAGTCACCCCTGCTCCACCTTTATTGCGATACCTCGAAAAGGCGTCCACCTATAGAACTAGGGCCCACTCCCTTTTAAAATACTCATTAACTCCTTTTTTTTGATACCCAAATTGCACAAACGAATTCTAGAGACACCCCTGGCCCACCTTTATGGCGATATCTCGAAACGGCGTCCACCTATGGAACTAAGGATTACTCCCTTTTAAAAAACTCATTAACACCTTTCTTTTGATACCCATATTGTACAAACAAATTCTAGGGTCACCCCTGCTCCACCTTTATGGCGATATCTCGAAACGGCTTCCACCTATGGAACTAAGGATTACTCCCTTTTAAAATACTCATTAACACCTTTCTTTTGATACCCATATTGTACAAACAAATTCTAGGGTCACCCCTGGTCCACCTTTATGGCGATATCTCGAAAATGAGACTACCTATACAACAACCACCACTCCCTTTTAAAACCCTCATTAATACCTTTAATTTGATACCCATATCGTACAAACACATTCTAGAGTCACCCCTGGTCCACTTTTATGGCGATATTTCGAAACGGCATCCACCTATAGAACTAAGGCCCACTCCCTTTTAAAATACTCATTAACACCATTCGTTTGATGCCCATATTGTACAAACGCATTCTAGAGTCACCCCTGGTCCACCTTTATGGCGATATCTCGAAAACGCGACCACCTATACAACAACCACCACTCCCTTTTAAAATCCTCATTAACACCTTTCTCTTGATACTCATATCGTACTAATTCTAGAGTCACCCCTGGTCCATCTTTATGGCGATATCTCGAAAAGGCGTCCATCTATAGAACTAAGGCCCACTCCCTTTTAAAACACTTATTAACACCTTTCGTTTGATACCCATATTATACAAGCGCATTCTAGAGTCAACTCTGGTCCACTTTTATAGCGATATTCCGAAAAGGCGTCCACCTATAGAACTAAGGCCCACTCCCTTTTAAAATACTCATTAACACCTTTCATTCTAGAGTCAACCCTGATCCACCTTTATGGCTATATCCCTAAATGGCGTCCACCTATAGAATTATGGCCCACTCCCTCATAAAATACTCTTTAATGCCTTTCATTTGATACGCATGTCATACAAACACATTCCAGGGTTTCCCTCGGTTCATTTTCCTACATGGTTATTTCCCTTATGTTATCACCATAGCTCTCAACTGAGTATGTAATGTTCGGTTACACTCGAACTTAACCTTCCTTACTTGTTGTAATACTTTTTGACTAAGAGACTTATTATTTGTGAAAATATCTATGTTTGAAATTGTTTGCGTTTTCGTCATTTTTTTGAAAATTTCACGATTTTTAGGTTAAGGCACCTATAACTGACGCCAATTGATATGGATAAGTAAAAATATGGTTATGACTAAAGCATTATGACTATGTCAACTTTTCCAAGGTCTTTAATCACATGGACATTGTTTTATAATTTTAAGTACGTTCAAACACAATTAGAGTTTAGGAAAAGAAAAAAAAATATTTATATAACTTAATTACGGAATAACAGTCACGCGTAAACAACAGAGAGTGTATGTGGGTGTGGAAAGTTTTGAAATGCTACAGAACAAAGACTGTTGGGTCCGCTGGTGCATATATACGTTGATGGCTACTAGGGTGATTGACTCGGTTAATAAAACGGTTTGAAAATAAATTCCGAATATCAAATAACCAAATTTTTTGTCTTCGGTTAACCAATTTTTTGTAGTGATAGTATGCTCCGCCTACCACACCGGGATTTAAGCCCCGGACAAAGTAACATCGAAAATTTATTGAAAAGTTTTTCTAAGCGGAGTCGCCCCTCGGCAATGATTTGGCAAACACTCCGAGTGTATTTCTGCCATGAAAAGCTTCTCGGTGAAAATTCATCTGACTTGTAGATGCCGCTCGGAGTCGACATAATACATGTAGGTCCCGTCCCGCCAATTTTTAAGAAGAACTAAAAAAGGACCATGCTTTTGGAAGTTGACCGAACTACCAAAGAGGATATATTAAAGTTAGAGCCACCAGTATGCTACGAGCGGCGTGAAACTCGATGGCAAACAAAAAATTCATTCCAAATGTTTTCTATGAGAGATTTTTTTCATTGCCCTCTATTAATTCATACAATGCAGTAACCTCTCGCTCTTGTGATTTTTGTAAAGAGAATTAATTAGTTAATTATATACAATCGTTAAAATCAACACCCAAAAAAAAAAAAAAAGCAGCTACTACCTCATAGTGAGGTGCAGTACATGAACTGCTAAAAAAGGACGACGGCGAATTTTCACATAGTAGTGAAGAGTCCCTTGAGGCACTACTTAACCCACACTTCCGATCAGGAAATGATATGATGCGAGAAAGTTATGCAACGACATATACAATCCTAATACGGATGGAGGAGTACCAGGTTTTGAGACAAATACCAAAATTAAATGGACAGTAAAAACTTTGGCTAAGTTTAAATCGCCGGTTCCAGATGGGATATTTCCTGCTATACTGCAGATGTTTTGAGGGTTGCATAAAACTGAACCGCGTCCCGCAGACATCTTGCCGGGATGCTAGGGCTTAGTCGCTGACCACGGGACTATGCCACCCAGTAGGATGCAGGTTCATATGGATCTCCATGACTGCGGTGGTCTAATCCTAGGGTGAGCGATGACCAAGATCTGCTCCCTCCCAATCCAGGGTGTTATGCGGCACCGTGCCCATTGGATGGTTTGCAGCCGGGAGGTTAATCTGGCTGTATTTGTACGGAGCCTCTCTGACACCGGGCCGCCTCAGAGAGTAGAAATAGTCTTACCGCGGTAAGGGGCTCTGCCGCGGCGGACGACACTTTTCCCCTTTTCAACAAGGTGACCGTAAGCTGGCCTCGTCTAGCAAGGGGTCGTACGAACAAGATGAACAAAAAAACAAACAAAAAGAAAAAGATACTTCGTCCTTCTCCACAGGGAGAAGGACAACAGCATTGGCATCCATACGCCCTAGTGAACGAGGGAGGGCTACCAATGATAAAGGGAAGAGCGAATTGGTGGGGGTCGGCACTAGTATGTCCGCGAAGGGAGTTGCGCTGGCAACGGCGAACCCTGACGCACCTGCTGTTGCCGGACACCGACCAAGCGCCGGAACGGCAACCATTTTTCCCACGGCTGTGGCAGGGGTCTCTGGACCTGGCCACTCCGAGCCAAGGGAAAACCGGGCCGCAACAGCTAATTTAACCGGGGGAGCGACTGCGTTGGAAACGACGGGTCGGCTCCCCATGGACGACAAGAGGGCAACCTCAGTTAACACAGTCTTAGGTGATCGGACGGAGGCAAGCACCAGTATGGCGGCGAAGGTAGTTGCGCTGGCAACGTCGCACACTGACGCGCCTGCTGATGCTGGGCGCCCGTCTGACGCCGGTATGGCGACTGTTCTCCCCACGGCTGTTGCAGGGGTCCCACGATCTGGTCACACTGAGCCAAAGGAGAAAGGAGCCATAAGGAAGACATCATCCGGGGGTACGACCGCGAGGGCAACTACGGGTCGGACCCCTTCTCAAGAAGAGTCCCACAAGGGATCGTTCCACAGGAACAAGGGAAAGGCTGCAAAAGTGCTGTCAAGGTATGAGGGCATTCCGCTGGAAACACTGTCAGAGAACGCCAGGAATTCGGTGGAAAGGGCGCGAGCTCTCTGCCAACAAGCGCAACCCCATATAAGCGTCAAAGGTCTGATGAAAAGGCACCAGAATCACCCCGCAGTAGCCAAACCCAGCTTTGCCGAGGTAGCCAAGGGCCGGATCCTTATAGGAATCCTGGACCGAGGGAATGACCGTGGTGCAATCCCTAAAGACCAGTGGCCGTACGTCCGGAATGAAATCGGTAACGCCGTTCTCGACGTGCTGATGGAGTCTCCGGATAGTCCGCCTCGAGGTTATGATGCAGGATGGTACCAGGGCCAAATCAAGGTACTCGCTTGCGAGGACGCAAGTTCTATTGCGCTGAACAAGGCAGCAGCCGCAAAGCTCGGACAAGTCTATCCCGGGGCGATTATCGAGGTCGTCGATTGGAAGGACATTCCGGCTCGGCCAAGGGCCAGGGCATGGGTTCCAGCATTTCCAGCAGAACCTGAGAGAATTCTCAGAATGCTGCAACTGATGAACCCGGCTCTCCCAACGCAGGACTGGAGTGTCATCCAAGTCGAGGACGCTGTAGGACCTAGGAGACAGGCCGTGTTAGCCCTGAATAATGAAGCTCTCGAGCCTCTTAGACGGAGCAAAGGAAGAGTGTTTTACGGCCTCGGCGAGGTCGTAAATCACGTATACCGTGGGGACGCACAGCGCGCATCCCTTTCGAGTGCATCTTTGGACACGTACATTGAGGCACCCGAAGTGGAAGCGGAAATCTCCGACGCTGAAAGCCTGGTTTCCGCCACGTAAAATTGCAATTGGGCAATTTGTCGATGGAGGATGCTCTGCTGGATAGCGACGGAGAGGATCCCAACATCACGGTGATGGAGGCAGGGGAGTCTGAGCAAGCTCATGCTGAGGTTGCTCCAGATAAACCTGCACAAAAGTAAGGCAGCCTCGGCTGCTCTCATCAGTCGCCTTTCTAAAGGCGACGTCGAAGTGGCCCTTATCCAAGAACCCTGGGTGAACAACTCAAGGATTTGCGGATTGGGGGCCATTGGGTTCAAGCTCATCCTGCAGATGAAGGTAAAGTGAGAACATGCATTTTAGTAAAGTCTGAGCTAAATATCTTTCTATTACCTAATTATAGCAATGGTGACGTTACAGCGGCCAGCTTGGCAAGCGGAGGCACCCAATTAACGCTAGCCTCCGTTTATATGCCGTACGACGCAGAGGAACCTCCTCCGCAAAAGACGGTAAAGGATCTGGTGGCCGACTCAAGCAAAGGCCATCTGCTAATCGGGACAGACGCAAACGCCCACCACGTGCAGTGGGGTAGTTCCGACATAAACACTCGTGGTGAGTCACATTTTGAGTACTTTTTAACAACTAACCTTGTAGTTTGCAATGTAGGTAATGAACCAACTTTTATTACTAAAAACCGTAGAGAGGTTATTGACCTCACTATTTGTAGCGAAAGCGTTTATGGGTGGGTTAAAAAATGGCGTGCTCTTGAGGAACATTCCTTTTCAGACCACCGGTATATTGAAGTAATGTTAGAGTTCTTCGTCGATCAGCCCATTGCGAGACGTAACCCACGTAATACAAACTGGGAACTACATAATGAGCTGCTAGCAAGAGAACTACCAGAACTGCCCCACAAAGCCCATCATCAACGATAGAGCTAGAGGTTCTGGTAGAAACCTTCACATCGGCATTCTCAAATGCCTTAGAACAGGCTTGTCCATTGCCAAAACAACGCGGTAAGCGTAAACCTCACTGGTGGTCCCATGATCTGGACCTACTTCGTAAATCCTGTAGAGAACAGTTTAACAAAGCCAAATTCTTTGATAACGGGTCACAATGGCTAGAATACAAGGACAAACTAAGGACCTACAAAAAAGTCCTGAGACAAGCGAAGAGAACTTCATGGAGAAATTTCTGCACTGGAGTCGAAAGTGTCGTTGACACATCCAGGCTACGGTGCGTGCTTTCTAAGACGCAAACAGCTATTAGCTTTCTGCGGAGACCGAATGGTACCTGGACCAGCACCGAAGGGGAAACTCTAGAGCTGCTCCTGGACACACATTTCCCGGGAAATATGACCAATGCACCGGAAGTACCTGCAGCAAACCAAGCTGTGAATGTACCCATCACTGAGGAGAGGGTGAGGTGGGCAGTCAAAAGTTTTAAACCTTTTAAGGCTGCTGGACCAGACGGGATTGTACCCTCTCAACTTATCTACTCTTTGGAGTTATCAGCCAACTGGCTGCGGCACATATATACTGCTTGTTTGGCTATGAACTATATTCCGTGTGCATGGTGGAGCGCCACGGTCATATTCCTTCCTAAGGCAGCAAAGCCTCTCACTACGAGCCGAAGGACTACAGACATATCAGTCTTTCATCCTTCGTACTCAAGACCCTAGAGAGAATAGTTAGCGATTTTCTCACTACAAGCATTGAAAGGAATCTCATTTCGGGCTATCAACACGCGTACACCAAAGGTAAATCTGCGGAGACTGCGCTACACAGCCTAGTCTCTACTATAGAAACATCCTTGTTCGAAAAGGATTATTGTCTTGTGGCCTTCCTAGACATTGAAGGAGCATTCAACAACATAAGTCCAGACGCCGTTAACAATGCTTTAACTGATCTGGACGTAAATAGACCCCTAGTGGGACTGATTGATCAACTGCTCAGGGGAAGGAAAGTGCTTTCCTCACTGGGGAAGGTTGATATAACACGATTTGTCGCAAGGGGCACACCCCAGGGTGGTGTCCTTTCCCCTTTACTATGGAACCTAATGGTAAACTCGTTCTTAGGAGATACTAGTTGGGGGAGCGGGAAGGTCGTGGCATATGCTGATGACCTAGCGATTGTCTACAGAGGCAAGCTCCCTCAAACTTTATGCGACTTGATGCAGGTAGCATTGCGAGAGGTTTCCTTGTGGGCTTCCCGATGTGGACTCAGCGTCAACTCCGATAAAGTAGAGCTTGTCTTATATACCAAACGATACAAAATACCATCGTTGAACCTACCAGAACTAAATAGGGTACGCCTAAGCCTGGCAGATAAAGCCAAATTTCTAGGCGTAGTTCTAGACAAAAAGCTGAACTGGAAGGACAACGTTATTCAGCTACAAAAGAAAGCGTACATTGCATTATATACGTGTAAAAGAGCCATTGGCAAAATATGGGGACTCACCCCTAACATATGCAGATGGATTTATACCGCAATTATCAGACCCATACTGCTGTATGGGGTAGTCGTATGGTGGCCAGCCTTGAGCAAGGCGTCAAACCTAAACTTGTTGGGTAAAGTCCACAGATCCAGCATGATAAGCATAAGCGGAGCTCTAAGAACAACGCCTAGCGAAGCTCTTCAGGTCATTCTTGATATCTTTCCATTGGATCTGGCTGGTCATAGAGCAGCGGCAACGTCAGCCCTGCGTCTAAGGGAGTTGTCGTGTTGGAACAACAAGGACGCCCAAGTATACTAAACAAATACAGTTTTCTCCCTCCTAGCACGGATCGCTGTGAGACCACAACAGTTGCGGAAACCAATTTTAAGATAACATACCCAGCAGGGATGACTGGACGGAGTCGGATAAGTGCCTTGCTATGAGCAACAGCATTTCCATATACACGGACGGCTCCAAGCTAAACGGTAGAGTTGGAAGTGGAGTATACTCAAGGGACCTTGACCTCCAGCTCTCATTCAAACTACCCGACCACTGCAGTGTATTCCAGGCAGAAGTTGAAGCCATAATGGAAGCCGCAGCTAGGATAGGGACATACAATGTCGGCAAAGAAATTTTTATTTTCAGCGACAGCCAAGCTGCCATAAAATCTCTGGGCTCCCACTCGTTCAATTCTGAACTAGCACTAAACTGTCGCCGATCTCTTCAAGAGATCGCTCAACAGAACCTCACATGGGTCTCTGGACATAGGGATATCGAGAGAAACTGCATTGCAGATGAACTCGCTAGGCAGGGTACAACCAAGCAGGTTCTTCCTGGACAAGAACGCTTAGGTATGCCCCTGTCCACATGCAAGCTAATGCTAAAAGAGCACATCTACCGTCAAGCCGACGAAAGGTGTCTACAAACACTGGGGTGTCGAACATCGAAAGAAACCTGGCCTAAATGGGATCCTAAAAGGCCCCGTCACGTGTACAACTTAAGAAGGGATACAATTTCCACACTTCTGGGGGCACTAACGGGTCATTGCCTCATAGGTAGGCATACAGAAAGGCTAGGAGCGCCTTATCGTCGTTGCTGTAGGAGTTGTAAAGAGGATGATGAGGAGGAAACGGTGGTTCACCTCATTTGCAACTGCCCAGCACTAAGCGGAGCACGGCAGCGCTTTCTGGGAGCTCCATTTCTTGATAATATGAGTCAGGTTGTGGAGCATGACGTCAAGGACCTGTTAGCTTTCATCAGGTCCTCAAAATGGTTCGAATAGGAAAGGTAACGGTGTTTTTCGTGGTATCACAACGGGCCTAGTGCTACTGGCCTAAGTGTGCCCTCGGGCAGCCACCCTAACCTAACCTAATATTGGAGAACGGCTCGAGTAGTTCTCATACTTCGGTAAAAGCGGGAAAAGCCAGTCATCTGCACCCGAAAAACTACATGCCTATTAGTTTGAAATCTTTTCTGCTCAAAACCCTAAAGAGATTGATAGCTGTGTATAAGCCCTGAAGCACCAGGAATATGCCCTAGGTGTTTTCTGTACATTGCCGGTGCTTTCAATAATGTCTCGAATGGAGCAATCATATACAGTCTCAACTCGATTGAAGTTCATCCAGCATTAACAAAGTGGATCGATCGGGACCGTGTTATGCTGTATAATGGTCATATCGCAATGGGGTCTATGCGAGGCAACAAAACATGTAAGCAAAGGAATGCTGTAGGGGAGGGTGCTATCACCAATGTTGTGGAGGATGGTTATAAAGTAATTACTTTTGCGGTTCAAACTTACGGCATATGCATGTGACGTTCAGTCACCATAAGCGGAAGATGCCTCACAACAATCAGCTCTCGGATGGATCAGGCACTTCGGAATATACACGCCTGGGCACCAGAAATCCGGTTAACCGCCAACGCAGTAAAAACCGATCTTGTATTACTTACTTGGAAATATGATGGCCTTAATTGGTCTATGCCTAAGCTTTGAGGGGCAACCCTACAAGAAAAATATAGCACAAATTATCTAGAAGTTATACTAGATAGTAAGTTGTCGGTGGAAATTCAATGTGGAAGAGAGGGCAAAGGAAGCCTCCGAGGTACTGCGTGTATGCAAGAGGATGCCTGTCACCTAAAGTCACACAAAAAAGTACGTATACCAAAAAAACCATTGGCCTAATGGTCAAAACATCGCGTTTGCCACTGTAAAAAGACCTCGGGGAATGCAAAGAAGCATTGAAAAAACTTCGCTCAGGTCGGACCATATATCTATACTGGGTTACCGGTCATAAATGGATAGAAGGTAACGAAAAGGCCGATGAGTTGGCAAAGGAGGGTGCAACACTCGCTGAAACAATGATAGGCGTCCCAATCCGTTTAGGAGAAATCAAAAGGAAACAGGAGTTGAATTTGAGCCATGAGGAAAGAGGACTGCAGGCTTTCGATGGACATACTAAGTGGACACTGCCTTCGTCAGTAACAGCAGGTGCGCGAGCGGCAGTAAGAAACGGTTGAGCACGTTCTGTGTTCATGTCCGCTCGCGCTCGCCAGTCCAATGCTCCAGTTATTATGGGCGGTAGAGTTGCCAGGTCTTGAGGCAGCAATTAAGCTAGGTCTTAGAAAACTTCTAGCTTTCGCCAAGAAGACGGAGTTATTCTATAACATAAGTCCTGAAACCTGATTGGGGTGCTTGCGTTTGGTGTGATTGTCCATTATGTTGTTTGTTTTATGTAGAACAACATCACAAAGTGAGGTTTTGACACCAAAATTTCTATGTGTGTAATTTCTTTCACATAAAAAAATGTTTCTGTAAAAAAATCGTTAAGGGGAAAGGTGGGTCAAAAGATGACTATTGCCCGAAAACCTTGGTAAACTTCCTGAAATGAATGGATCCTAAATGGTCTCGAACTTAGGAGTTCGACCTTCGAGTTGTTTGTGAAAATCTTCGTTTTAGAGTCAGAAGTCACATTATCACAACTAGGGTTATGACACCTCATAAGCAGTGACATAATCTCTAATATATCTGCATTGAAACATATTTGTCCACGTTTTCGATTATATGATTGTTTATTCTTTAACAAGACAATGGGCCAAATGATTAAAAAATAAATATTTGTTTTTTATAGCTTTAACCTAAAGTTTTAAGTTTTTTTTCATACAAAATTCTGGAAAGTTGAAGAAAAAACGTTTCCTTTTTTATATTAATTCACACGACACAATGAAAACTTAATTAATTTCTCGTTAGCAATTCTTTTGTGTTCTATTCAGTTCAATAAATAAAGGAAATACTAATTAAAACCCCATGATCGCTAGATAATATTTACTTTTTAATTAAAAAAATATTCCATACAGAGAAGGATTAGCGTGTGACATAAGACTATGCTCACCTGGTTGCTATGGGCTCCAGTAAAATTTTAGGTAATCAATGGCCAATGATCACACAAATCACTTTTTTGCAAATATTTCGCTTTATCAAACTTTCAAACGTTCGTCGTGCAATATCAAGTTGTACGTCTCGAAGGAGTCTTCGCAGATCAATGAAAATTTGCACAAAAGCTTTGTGGTCACCAATTAAGGACACATTTGAAATTTAAAGAAAATTGGACCTAGGAAACACTAACCTCAAACTGGAAACTAAGAGTATCGATTTTATATGAAAAATTGTCTCCTATTCCAACCAAATTTTCTATATGACCATATGATATGATTTGATATGATAGCACTTCTAACACACCTTGGAGACTTCGAAATTAAAGTTAAATCCATTTAAAGCAAATAATATGTTTTTTATTCACTTCGATCATTGTTTTGCAATCTTAAATAAACTGTCTTAACGAATAGACAAACAAATTTCAATATGTTTATATCTTTTCCAAGTAAATTCTTTTGTGCGCAATAAATTTGGAACTATAATTTTTGGTATAAAAGGACTGTTGCTGACAAGTCTTTTACAGTTATAAATTTAACTTTGTATAAGTTTGATTAACATTATCTCTACATAGAAAAATGAAAGCTTTTACTACTTTACTAGCTGCCCTCGTGGCTTTGGTGTTGATTGTGAACGAAGTTTCATCTAACAGTATTGGCGAAGCTGGCCTTGCAAATACTCCTTCTGGGCAACAACAAGATGGTCCCCCTGCTGCTCCTGGTGTGGCTGATCGTGTAGTTACTGATAGAGGTCCTAAAGCTAAACCTGGAGCTAAAGCTGCTAAAGGTAAAGGTGCCGGCGGAGCAGGTGCTAAAGGTAAAGCTTCTGATGTATGTAGTATGCCTAAATCAAAGAAAGGTAGTCCTCCTGGTAGTCCAAAAAAACCAGCCAAAAAGTAATGTCGCAGAGCCAAAAGATTTTGGGAGCTTCACCATACGTTATAAGTACTTCGTTCGAAAAAAATAACGAAATTATGAAATATTAAAATATGTAATGAGTTGTAGAATAAAAATACACTTGCAAAAACAAAAAAAAGGTTAATACTTTCATTTCTTTGAGGTGTTTTCATGAAAATATTAAGTTTTAGCTTAAGCGTAAGGTTCTTAACACAACTTTTATGTTTAGGGAAAGAGTCCCGAAGTGAAATAAGGATTCTATTTCGAAATCAGGACCCGTATTACGTGTTACGATCCGCTCTTAAAAGGTGGATCGGATTAATGGTATATTTGAACTAGCGACAAATAGTACTCGTTAGATCTATTCTTTGTTATTATTTTTAAAAAAACGTTTAACAGTTGCATAGTTATTGCTTGAGTGAAAATGGTTTTCAGTTACTGATCATAACACGTAATACGGGCCCAGTTTAAAATAATTTCCAAAAAAATTTTAAATTATTTCCCAATAATGCTAAAATGGTTCTCGAAATAACTTCGGATTGGTCTTAAAATTCCCTCACTAGGGTAGGTACCTTGTCGTTGGTTGCGCGCGGCTATGAGGCAGAGCGGTTTAGACTGGCATGTACGCCGTTTCACCTCATAGGAGGGCGGCGGGTTGTCGGTGACCAATATGTGCCAACCCCCTAATCCAGTGTTTTATGCGGACCGTACCTGTTGGACGATTTGCAGCCAGGGGATAATTTCGAATATATTCGAATGAAGCTCTCTCGATACCGGGTCACCTCGGGAAGTATTGACGGTCTTACCACAGTACGGGGCGCTGTTGTGGCGGACGGTTCTTTCCCTGCAAGTCAGAGGGAGGACACCAAAAGTGGCGAAGTGACAACTACGGAAGAAGGATATAAGCCAAAGGGAGATAACGCTAATACTCCGGCTTTGTTGGAGGAACTAAAGGGAGGAAACGCTTAGACTCCGGCTTACCCAAAGGGAGATAACACTAAGACTCCGGCTTTTTCCGAGAAGATGGGCGATGTGGCGACGCAGTCACTGTCTGTGGCGCCAATTGATCGTAGCAGTCCTTTCGGACAGATGACTACTGAAAGGTGGAGATATGTAGAAAGGGAACTTAATGCTTAAGATGATGCGGGAACAACCAAGTAAGCCCCTTCAAACCTTTGATTCGGGAGGGCGCTATAATGGTGTGAAGATCATAGCGTGCGACAATATCGCAAGCTTCGGTGGCTGGAGGAAGTGGTTTCAAACCTCCAAAGGCAAGGCACGGTACCAAAAGTTAAGATATGGTTACCATGCCTGAAGAAGTCGGAGGATACATTGCGACTTCTGCAGAATCAGAATCCGAACATGCCGACATAAGACTGGAAGGTACTACTGTATCTCGGCCTACGGAGGAAGGTCAGTTCTGCCTCTTCCTAATAAACAAGCAGTCGGAGGATATATTGTACACGCAGCTTGGCAAAATGTCCTGGGGTACAGGAAAAATCGACATGCGTCTCAGGGAAAGAAGTCCCGAGGACATCGGTGTTAGAAGAGGACCAACAGCCAAATTGTGCTGCGAGTCGCAGAGAGGAACACCCGGCACAGCCTTTAAAACCCGAGAGAAGAAGTCCCGAGCATACCAATAGCAATTTTCAAGAAGTGGGAGAGGCTGAAGGGGGCCTCGAAAACTCTAAACCAAAAGGGAAAGGGGAGAACGAAGACGTCACGACGGAGGGGAAAAAATAGCCCAATAGTGCTGCGTGTCTTACAGAAAAACCTCCAGAACAGTAAAATGGCGTCGAGTGAACTCCTAACTCTTGCGGAGGCTTCAGTTGACGTGGCGCTGATCCCGGAGCCGTGGCTCTCACCGGGAGGAAGGGTTTCTTCACTCAGCGAGCGCGGATTTGGCGTTTACTACGCGCAAATGGAAGGACGGGTGCGAGCTATAGTCATTGTAAGGAAACAGCTGCATTCATATGTGCTGTCTAATTACACTACTAAGGACATCGCAGATGTGACCGTTGAGCAAAAGAATAAGCAGGCATTTATCGTGGCATCCTGCGGAAGTTCCACCGATGGAGTGCAAGAGGCTAGTACAAGACGAAGGGCGCAAAGGGCGGTTGGTCATAGACTCGGATGCAAATTCGCACCACAATGCCTGGGGAGGAGCAGATACGAAGGAGAGATGCGAATCTCTATTTTGTTATATCTGGCAACAGATAGCCAACAGGGGAAATGTCCCTACATATATTGGTCCAACATCCAGCAATGTTCTTGATATTACATTGAGCTCCGAATCTGATATATCAAGACACGATTGGATGGTTCTTGATAGACCATCCTTCTCCGACGGTGCGTATATCAGCTTCAGCATCCCCATAAAGAGGGTAGAGAAAGGAGGAACCTTTAGCAGGTCAACGAACTGGACGAAATTCCAGAAACAGTTAGAAACAAAACTGGGATAACCCAAAGAGGTTGTCAATGTGGAGTAACTAGAGGAGTCTAATGAATTCCTAACAAGCGCACTTATGACTGCGTATAACAGAACTTGCCCTTCAAGAAGATTCAGAGGAAAAGCAAAGCTGCCATGGTGGAGCAATGAGCTGAGTCTTCTAAGAAGACAGGTAAAAGAAATGTTTAAACTAGCAAAGACCGCGGAAACAAAGCTCGGAACGAGTACAGGGATCTACTGAAGATCTACAAGCGTGAACTTTCCAGGGCGAAGGGAATCTCATGGAAAAGTTTCTGTGCGGACATAGAGTGCTCCAGCGAAACAGCACGGTTGAAAAAAGTCCTAGCAAGGGGACCCATTGTCCAGGGACTAATAGATAAAGAGAACGGGGAATCGTTACGTAATAGTGAGGAGTCCCTTGAGGTGCTTTTCGATACTCATTTCCCATCGGAAGATGATTTAGAAGAGCCAGCAGACAGCACTCACACTTCGATCACGGGGCGGGTAGTGCTGGGCTTGGTGACCGATACCAAGATCGAATGTGCAGTGAAAACGTTTTCCAAGATTAAATCGCCGGGCCCAGATGGAATATTCCCGGCCATGCTACAACTTTCAAGTAGAGCGGTCGTGGAATGGCTTAAAATAATATTCGACGGGTGCATAAGACTGAGTCATGTACAGCAGTCGTGGAGAACTTCTCGTGTAGCTTTCCTACCAAAGGCGGGGAAGATCGGTCACGTGTATCCCAAAGACTATAGACCCATTAGCTTAACGTAATTTCTGCTCAAAACCTTTGAGAGGCTGATAGATGTGTACATAAAGTCCAACGTGTATGAAAAGCTGCTCTCCACAACAGAGCATGCGTACACCAAAGGCAAGTCCGTGACACTGCATTGCATATGGTGGTAATAAGCATAGACAAATCCCTCGAATATAAGGAGTATGCTCTAGGAGTCTTCTTGGACATTGTCGTAGCTTTCAATAATGTTGCAAGATGGGCGATTATGGATGGTGTTAATTACATTAAAGTACATCCACCCTTAAACAGATGGATAGGATGCATGCTAAATTGCAGGAAGATTACATCACAGTGGGGATTTACGAGGCACGAAATAAATGGACGGGGGCACGCCGCAGGGAGGGGTGCTATCACCTCTGCCTTGGACGCTGGTCATCAACCAACTGCTCAGGCGATTTGGTGAGGGACCCGTAAATCTTACGCTTACATTGCAATTGTCATAAGTGCCTTCCTACGATTAGCTCTTTGATGGATCGGGCGCTTCGGGATATTCATACCAGGGCATCTAATATGGGGTTGAAAGTCAACTAGAAGAATACGGATATGGCCTTGTTTACAAAAAAGGTACAATGTCCCAAATTGGACCAGGCCTAAGCTAGGAGGGCTGACCCTACAGTAGAAACCTTGCACAAAATATCTTAGAATCATCCTAGACAGTAAGCTGTTATGGAAGCTCAACGTGAATGAGAGGCTGAAGAAGGCTTCAACAGCACTTTATGCATGTAAAAGAATGATGAGTTGTACGTGGGGTTTATCGCCTCTCTTTCTCATTGGGTTTTTACAGCGATTGTAAGCCCTATTCTATACTATGGAGTTCTTGTTTGGTGAAAAGCCACACAAAAAACAACATACCTCAAAAAATTAGAGGAGGTATGCAGACTATCAATGCTTAGCATTACGGGAGCCCTGAAAACAACCCCGACAGCTGCACTGATGCCATTCTGCACATTCCACTTGTAGACCTGGTAGCAAAGAACATAGCGTTAACAACTGCAATCAGGGGCGATGCTTCGGGGCAGCTTGAGCGCCGACCATATGGCCATAGTAGTATAGCGTCATCAATCACAAGACGAACAGATTACTTGATTCCCTATCTGCGCTTCGAGGGCGATCTTAAGGCCACAATAGAGGTGGACGGTTGGCGCAAGGGTGCTCAAATGGCGGACGAGGCGATACATGGGTATACAAATGGTTCCAAAGTAGTGGAAGGAGTAGGGTCTGCGGTATACTCTGCTGATCTGGAAATAAGCAGATCCTACAGGCTACCGGATTACTGTAGCGTTTTCCAAGCGGAAATAGTAGCTGTACCCAAAGCAGTAGAAACCCTGGAAGAAAATAGCCCAATCTGCAATCGTGGTGACTTTTATATTGACAGTCAAGCAGGAATTAAGGAAATAATCTCGCATAGCACAGCATCTACAAGTGTGTTCGAATGTAAGCAGTCTCTGAAAAGAATCGGGACAAGGAGAAGCATACATCTATATTGGGTCCCGGGGCATATGGGAATAGACGGGAATGAAAAAGCGGATGAACTAGCTAAAAAGGGCGCATCCCTTGAAGCTTGCTCCGTAGACGTCCCAGTTATACCTGGGCGAGATTAAGCGAAGGCGAGAGGTGATCGACCAAGCGGGAAGTACGTGGGTTCAAGCGCGGGGCTGTAAAGTGTCGAAGATTATTTGTAGGTCTTACAACCTTAGACTAACAATGTTGCTTCCATCATTAAAAAGAGATGACTGTAGACTCGTGACGGGTATTCTGACTGGACACTGCCTTCTGGCGTCACATGCCTTTAAATTAGGCTTGGTCAGTGATAGAAGATGTAAGAAGTGCGGGTTAGAGGAGGAAACGATCGAGCACATTTTGTGCTCGTGAACTGTGCTTGCATGGCTAAGTATAAAAGATTAAAATGTAATAAAAAGAGTAGTGACCTTAATGAGTGAATTCCGAATGTATGAATCTTTATTCAAATATTTCAGCTTATGTATATTAAATTATTCTAAACATATTCTTACATAAATATTTACATTTAAGCATAGATACTTGCATGCAAATCTACCTTAAGCATACATACTTACATACCTACATACAACTCGACACAAAATATGTACCTACACATCTGTGTTGAGCTGCGACTTCTATGGGAAATGCAAACCTTGCAAATTTCCTGGAATTCAAATTTGTTTGGTTGTGTGTTGTACACACCTGTTTTAATGGCTATGTCAGCATTAATTATCAAATGCATATTTATGTGTTGTTGAACATTTAGACTATTTTTGTAGCAGGGTAGCATATTAGTCTGATTTAATTATTTGGGATTAAATTGTTGGCTGTTTACACTACATCTCCCTTTTTTTTTAGAATGCTTATGCATTTGGAGAATGCATGAGCATTCTATTTTTATAAATTAATTCTACTTTTGTATTTTATGTTTGTAGGTTGAACATTTTCTTATTCTACTAATTTAAGTCTATTTTTGTGTATTTTTATTTTCTTATTATTTATGATATTGCTATTCTCTATGTTACTGAGAAATGTTTGCTTATCCTCATTTCCTATTCTAGATGGGATTAAAGTGTCATTATTTTTATTATTAGTATTTCCTTCTTTATAGGGTCTTAGAGTATAATTATTATATTCATCGATTTCTTCTTCCTTATAGGGAATTAATGTAAAATTGTTGTTTTCATCGATATTTACTACTCTGAAGGATTTAAATGAAAAAATATTTTTCCTATTGATATCTTCTATTCCATTTCTACTAAACAAAGCTTTTCCATTGTTATTAAAATTAAATCGTGTAAAATAAGATGATGGTTACAGTTATCATTTGTTGAAAATTGACATTGATCTAAAAGCGGGATCTTTGAGCGTATGATATACAGTATATTGGGTAGATTCAGTTGCTGCTAGAGCAAGAAGTAGTTATATAGTGATAAGTGCTTAAATCAATGGGTACAGTGGATGCAAAAATGTTTCATATCTTTTCTTATACCATTTTTCATATTTTCCAACAATATTTTTATTAGATCTTATATGTCATGCGATTTTCTGGGTGGCCTTCCCAGATGGGATCGGCATGATATTTATGAAGAATTTCTTTAATTTTTGTCGACATTTGTCACATGCATAACTTCTGGTATTAATGCAAATATTAGATATTTGAGAACTTGGTACCTATTTTTTTTATTCTTAAATATGCTTACTCGAGTGTTCATTATTCTTGACCAATTTGTCTCCTAAGGGACAACTGTCTTTTTCTCTTACAAGTCCTAAATTGCCGGCATTTTTAAGCCTGGTTGAATATTGTCCTAAGTCAATAACTTCCTCAACAATCTGGTTGCTTGTATTACGCTACAATTTTTCTATCCTTTTGGATGAAAACGAGCGTGACATCTCTAATTGCAAATTTTATTTATTAAGCGCTTTATTTATAATAAGGTTCTCTTTGTGACTTTTTATTTTATTCATTCTGGCTGGTTTTGAAGTTTCCGATCTTGTGGTAACTTTAGGTATTTTGCATATTTCCACTTACGTAAGGTGTTATGGAATCGCATCTACGATGGAAGCAGTAAGGAAGGCGGTCGGCATGATGTGGTGGTGCACAGTGGCTAGCCATTGTCGGCTGGGGCGGGTCCTTGCCAACCTTACTGTTCCTGCGCCATAAACAGAAAAAAGTTCCTATCATGCCTATCAAAACTAAGAGCTGTCAAATTCAAAAAAAAACCGACAGAAGCGCAGAGACCGACTCAAAACGCTTATAAATTCAAACTAAAACAACATCCGGCCGAACCGGATGTCACGGACAGACAGTTAACATTCAAATTTAAAAATTCAAAAAAACTACACGCAAAAAAAATTATCGAACCGGACACGACCGGTTACTAACTGCTGAAAATTAAAATAAAAAGCTGAAAATTAAAATGAAAGCAAAAAGAGGTCGAATATATCTTGGGGGCGCCGCGGGTGTTGTTGCGACGCCCGGTGCATATCCCACCCTCAAAATCCATGGCCACCGTCGCACCTAAAATTCCGGTGGCCCCTTACCTGAATGCCTAAGTGCCCTCTAAAAGAATGTAGATGCCAGCATTCCCATTTTAATTACTCTTTATTTATTTATACATCTTTAAATTCAAGGCATTACCTAATATAATATACTGTTTCGAACATAAGTATGTCAGTTCAATAAGGCCACGGAGCTCGTTTTATTTTCTATCCTTATGTTGAAGTATTTAATTTGGTTACAATAAATTCCATTTCATTTCGCTAATACGTAAGAGAATGCAAAGAAAATTGCTCCAGTAGAGTTAGACTGCAGTGTCCTAAATGCGACAACGTTCGCCCGTGTGCTTCAAATTTGTAAGTACACACTATTTATATATATATATATATATATATATATATATATATATATACATAAGGACAATTCCGAATGTAGCAAAACTAGAAGTAAGGGTTACTGAAGCGCAAGTGGAAGGAAAATAAAAGGAACCCTACCCCTTGGAATGCGAAACTTCTTAACTAAATATTTAGGTACAACTAACAAATTTTAGTGGTCTAACCTAATCTTAGAATATTATCTGGAACTTCTATGATTGCATTTAAATTGCATACCATTGTTCTATGTTCTGAATGTAATACATACTTTATCTTTTTGCAAGTACAATTGCATTAAATTCATTTTTATTTGTCTTATTTCGAGTCTATAGAAATTTGATTGCCACACCAATAGATATGGTCGGGCAAAACTCTCGTAACAATTTAATAAGCTTATATAGCTTTAGTCTTAGTTGGTACATACCAACTTGTGCCGTGTGATCATATAGAGATCATGCAGTTTATGAATTTTTAGGTAACGTTTCAGTCGCAACAGTATAGTGGAGCAGTAAAAAAATATTTCAAAAAAAATTATAAAACGAGTTTATTGGTTCATGATCACAAAGACATAAATCCTCTATCCCTTGTTGCGACTAGATTCTAATTTCTCGCGGAAAGGAATATGTCGCTAATGTGTAATGCATTACCCCCATTCACATGGCTTTCGCATGTATATATGTATATATAAACAAGTAAGGAAGGTTAAGTTCGGGTGTAACCGAACATTACATACTCAGTTGAGAGCTATGGTGACAACATAAGGGAAAATAACCATGTAGGAAAATGAACCGAGGGAAACCCTGGAATGTGTTTGTATGACATGTGTATCAAATGAAAGGCATTAAAGGGTATTTCATGAGGGAGTGGGCCATAGTTCTATAGGTGGACGCCATTTAGGGATATAGCCATAAAGGTGGATCAGGGTTGACTCTAGAATGAAAGGTGTTAATGAGTATTTTAAAAGGGAGTGGGCCTTAGTTCTATAGGTGGACGCCTTTTCGGAATATCGCTATAAAAGTGGACCAGGGTTGACTCTAGAATTAGTTTGTACGATACGAGTATCAAGTGAAAGGTGTTAATGAGTATTTTAGGAGGGTGTGGGCCTTAGTTCTATATGTGGACGCCTTTTCGATATATCGCCATAAAGGTGGACCAGAGGTGACTCTAGAATTTGTTTGTACAATGTGGGTATCAAATGAAAGGTGTTAATGAGTATTTTAAAAGAGCGTGGTCCTTAGTTCTATAGGTGGACGCCCTTTCGAGATATCGCCATAAAGGTGGACCAGGGGTGACTCTAGAATTTGTTTGTACGATATGGGTATCAAGTGAAAGGTGTTAATGAGTATTTTAAAAGGGCGTGGGCCTTAGTTCTATAGGTGGACGCCTTTTCGAGATATCGCCATAAAGGTGGACCAGGGGCGACTCTAGAATGCGTTTGTACAATATGGGTATCAAACGAAAGGTGTTAATACGTGTTTTAAAAGGGAGTAGGCCTTCGTTCTATGGGTGGACGCCTTTTCGGGATATCGCCATAAACGTGGACCAGGGGTGACTCTAGAATTTTTTTGTACGATATGGGTATCAAATGAAAGGTGTTAATGAGTATTTTAAAAGGGAGTGGGCATTAGTTCCATATGTGGACGCCTTTTCGAGATATCGCCATAAACGTGGACCAGGGGTGACTCTAGAATGTGTTTGTACGATATGGGTATCAAATTAAAGGTATTAATGAGGGTTTTAAAAGGGAGTGGCCCTTTGTTGTATATGTGAAGGCGTTTTCGAGATATCGACCAAAATGTGGACCGGGGTGATCCAGACCGTCATCGGTCGGGTACCGCTAATTTATTTATATATGTAATACCACGAACAGTATTCCTTCCAAGATTCCAAGGGCTTTTGATTTCGCCCTGCAAAACTTTTTCATTTTCTTCTACTTAATATGGTAGGTGTCACACTCATTTTGCCAAGTTGTTTTTTCTAAAGTTATATTTTGCGTCAATAGACCAATACAATTACCATGTTTCATCCCTTTTTTCGTAGTTGGTATATAATTATGGCATTTTTTTTTTCATTATTCATAATTTTCGATATCGAAGAAGTGAGCGTGGTCATAGTCGGATTTCGGCCATTTTTTACACCAATACAAAGTGAGTTCAGATAAGTACGTGAACTGAGTTTAGTAAAGATATATCGATTTTTGCTCAAGTTTTCGTGTTAACGGCCGGAAGGACAGACGGTCGACTGTGTATAAAAACTGGGCGTGGCTTTAATCGATTTCGCCCTTTTTCACAGAAAACAGTTATCGTCCTAGAATCTAAGCCTCTACCGAATTTCACAAGGATTGGTAAATTTTTGTTCGCCTTATGGCATTAAAATTATCCTAGACAAATTAAATGAAAAAGGGCGGAGCCACGCCCATTTTGAAATTTTCTTTTATTTTTGTTTTTTGTTGCACCATATCATTACAGGAGTTGAATGTTGACATAATTTACTTATATAAGGTAAAGATATTAACTTTTCTTTTAGGATTTGAATTTTAAAAAAAATTATTTTTAAAAAGTGGGCGTGGTCGTTCTCCGATTTTGCTAATTTTTATTAATCAGACATATAGTAATAAGAGTAACGTTCCTGCCAAATTTCATCATTATATCTTCAACGACTGCCAAATTACAGCTTGCAAAACTTCTAAATTACCTTCTTTTAAAAGTGGGCGGTGTCACGCCCATTGTCCAAAATTTTACTAGTTTTCTATTCTGCGTCATAAGTTCAACTCACCTACCAAGTTTCATCACTTAATGCGTATTTGGTAATGAATTATCGCACTTTTTCGATTTTTCGAAATTTTCGATATCGAAAAAGTGGGCGTGGGTTATTGTCCGATATCGTTCATTTTAAATAGCGATCTGAGATGAGTGCCCAGGAACCTACGTACCAAATTTCATCAAGATACCTCAAAATTTACTCAAGTTATCGTGTTAACAGACAGACGGACGGACATGGCTCAATCGAATTTTTTTTCGATACTGATGGTTTTGATATATGGAAGTCTATATCTATCTCGATTCCTTTATACCTGTACAACCAACCGTTATCCAATCAAAGTTAATATACTCTGTGAGCTCTGCTCAACTGAGTATAAAAATAAAGACTTAAAGTGCGAAAAAATTAAGTGATGTGAATAAACAGTTCCATATAAAAACGCAATAAGTGCACTTGGACCTTTTGCCGGGTTTTAATGTTATGATTGTGGAAATATGAAGATTCTAATATTCGGATATTTAATGTTGGGATTCCCATTGAGATCTATGTACGTAATTAATTTGTATTAAATTTGTAAACATTCATATTCATGAAATGGAGATGAATATATATGACCATATCTACCATAAAATATCGTCTGTGAACGATATAATACTAAGATATAGCAAACCAGAATAAATTAGAAAAAAAAGAAAAGAAACAAAAACATTGAAATTATTAACGCAGACATATTTACTAAAATAAAATTGATTTCATAATTTTAAACGACATAAACAAATTAGGATTATGGGACCTAAGCATCCGACTATAAAAAAAAAATATACTGCTTATAACGTAATATACTGCTTATGCAATATTTCGATCTAAAATCGAAAACGTTTTTGGGTCGTTTTTTTCGTTTAATATACAACGTGAATTTTTCCGATTCAATCAAGTTGCATTTAAATAATAATAAACTAAGTTGAAATAGAAGATAATATAATAAAATAAAATAAGAAATATCAAAATAAATTAGCGTAAAAGACAATATACAAATTTTTATGTAATATCTTTGTAGCAAATTTATGTATTTTTTGTTCACTATAAGACGTGCTATATCTAAAATGAGCATAAAATTTGGAAATGCAAAAGACATTTGGGTCAAATTTGCAATTAATTGTTATAAATAAATAAATTTATTGAGTTTGAACAAAAGTTGACTCATTATTTCTAATTTCATTTTTTTTAAAGCACCTAAAATGAAAAACAAACTGTTAAATAAAGACCTATGCTTTTACGTGTAAGTAAAATTTGTCCAAAAAAATAGACCGGTTAAGTTATTACTTCTCTTTAAAGTTGTTTTGTGCGCTAACAATTATTTTAGAACAATTTTTAAAGGTTTTGGTACAAACCAATATAGGTTATTGGCAACAATGGGAAACAATATTTTATTTCAACAGAAAATGAGCGAAGCAGTAGTTCTCTCACCGTTTGGCGTGTACAAATATATACATATGTAGAGATGAAACATTTGAGCAACGGAACAATTGAGAATTTGGAGCTATGTACTCATGGGGGTTTGTGAACATAATGCGTCCTAATGCAATTTTGATAGTTGCACAGATTTTCGAATTTACAAAAAACTTTTTCTATTAATTATAAACAAATAGAGTAATATTTCTTAACAAAAATAGGCCTATGTACTGCGGCTGATCAATACGAATCGATTCATATAACTTTTATATGATTTTACGTATGCTAAGTATGCGAAACAGCCTGTCAATTGATTGTATGGAAATTTTTTTAGCGTATTAATATATAGATAATCTGGAAAAAGCTAGGGAAAACAGTAGGAAGGTACATGCCACCCCATCTACCTCTGGACAGCAAGGTGACGGCAATGACGGGCGGGAAACCTCCGTATGCGGTGCAACACCGGGGAGGACAAGTCAAGCTGACCTCCTCGAGTATGCAGGAGTTGTGCTGCGCAGCATGCAGGCTGCTGCGGCAAAACAGCAAAATGTGTCGATGGACATAAAGAACGGCATGGCACAACTTGAAAAGACACTGATTCGCATGCGCTCTTTATTAGAGGGTAAAAGCGCAGAGTACAGCGAATCGAAAGCGGCTCATGGGAACAAAAGAGCACGAACGAGCTGTGGCTCGCAACCGGGGGCTTCGGAGGCCAAGAAAAAGTGCAATGAGGGTTCTGCGAAGACAATCTCGGGCGAGGCCTGGATGACCGTAAGGAACCGGAAAGCCAAACCACGCCCTGAGAAAGAACAAGGGACACCACCTGGGCAAGCTAAGAAGGCAAAAAGAAAAGGCAAGCCCAGAAACAGACGGGCCGCAACTTTCGTAGTTAGACCAGCGCAGGGAAAGAACTACGCCGAAGTCGTAGGAGCTATCCGGGGCGAGCTTCGGCCTGAAGATACAGGGACCGTCATACGCTCCGTCCGAAAAACCAAATCCGGGAGTGTACTTATCGAATCTGCACGTTGCGGCGATAAATCAGCGTTCATCCAAGCGATAGGAAGCGCTGTTGGAGAAGCGGGCGAAACCAAGCAGCTTTCACGGCGAATGCGGATAGAGGTGCTGGGCATGGACTGTTTGGCAACCGCCGAAGAAGTTGCCGAGTCTGTTAGGAAAGCTGCTGGCGGGGAAATGAGGGGACAGGTCCGTGTGTCTATTTTCTCGGCAAACCAGCGTGAACCAAAGATGTCAGCTATTGAAGTGGACGAAGTTGTTGGCGTCCTTTTACTAGCCAAGGGCAAGATCTTTATCGGCTGGCTGCAATGCAGGCTTAGACAGACGTGCAGCGATGCTTCAGGTGTCTAGGCTACCACCAAAAAGCAGACTGCAAAGGCCCTGATAGAAGCAGTGCTTGCTGGAAGTACGGACAGAGTGGCCACCAGGCCTCGGCCTGCACGGAAACTCCAAAGTGCTTTTTATGCCAGTCAAAGAAGGTCGACCACCTTCCCGGGTCTGGAGCATGCAGCACCTTCAGGGAGGCACTCGCTGCCGCAAAGGCCAAACAGGCGTGCAAGTGACCAGGTTCATCCAAGGCAACCTGAACCGAAGCAGGTTAGCCGATAGTCTGCTGGACCAACTGGTTCTTGAAAACAGAGCCAGCTATGCCATCATCAGCGAACCTTATAGAGTCAGGAGAGACTGCCACGTAGGCTTAACAGTTGCTGCTGCGATCTGGATCCTAAAAAGCTGGCACCCACGTACGAAGCCGTGTTGTCGAAAATGGCTACGTACGCGTAACAGTGGCGCACACCACACTAGTGAGCTGTCCCCAAACGATCCAATTCAAGGGTTTAAAGATAAGCTAGAACTACTCGAAGACGATTTGCGTGATGAAACCGGTAACGTGGTCGTCGCTGGAGATTTCAATGCTAGGCCTGTTGAGTGGGGAATGCCCCAGACTAACTCCAGAGGAAGGCTAGTGCTAGAAATGGCTGCCCGACTTGGATTGGTCATTCTGAATACCGGCACGACCCCGACATATCGGCGACCTGGCTTTGCACACTCTATCCCTGATATTACATTAGTATCGGAAAACCTGCTGTCAAAGGCGGCTGGATGGAGGGTGATGGAGGATAACTACATCACCTTCCATCTTAATGACTCAGGGCTAGGTCGGACAGGGAGAACGCCCCGTATGAAAACAGAATGGGACGCCTCTAAGGTTGACGGTGCAAAGTTCTCCGCTGTTGTACAAGCGAGCGCACGACAGATAGTCGGCAGTGCCGATGCGGCGAACGCTACGGTAGAAGCCACCATGCGTTGCCTGAACCACGCATGCAAGACCTCAATGCCACGAAAAGGGCTTAGGAGAGGTAAAAAACAAGTGCACTGGTGGAGTAGCGAAATCGCCGAACTACGCAGGGTATGCCACAGAAAGCGAAGGCTGGCAACCCGCGCACGCAGCAGGCATGCGGAAGCATACAAAAGAGCAAAAAAGGTTTTCTGTGCCGCCATAAAGCAAAGCAAACTTGATAGCTGGAAAAAGCTTTGCAAAGAAGTTGATCGTGATCCTTGGGACAAGGGTATAAAATAGTAATGGGGAAATTCCGCCCACCGAACCAAACGATGGATGAGGGAAAGATGCGAAGTATAGTAGATGCTCTGTTCCTCACTCGCACAAGCAGAGAGGGTGACCACGTCACCCACCAAGGCCACGACGTGCAGCCGTTCAGTGAATGTGAGCTAAAAGCGGCCCTACACAGAACGAAGACCGGTAAAGCACCAGGACCGGATGGGATACCAGCTGAAGCAATAAGACTGGCTGCTAAGAGCAGTCCTGAGTTGCTCTTGCACATGTATAACAAATGCCTGGAAGCCAGGATCTTTCCTACAAGGTTGAAGACAGCGCACCTCGTGCTAATCCCGAAAGGCAAGGGAGACCCGAACTCCCCGTCGTCTTTTCGACCATTATGCATGCTCGACACGGCCGGGAAAATGATGGAAAGCCTCCTTAAACAACGGCTGATAGCAGCCATTGACGATGGAGGTGGTCTGTCCCATCGGCAGCATGGGTTCCGGAAAGGTCACTCCACAATAGATGCCATAGCCGAGGTTAAAAATGCGGTAAGGAAAGCCGAAACCGCGTGCCACCAAGCTAGGCCGGTTGTCTTACTGGTCACGCTGGACGTGAAAAATGCCTTCAATTCCGTCAGGTGGGACGACATGCCCGATGCGCTGAAACACTTTCCAAGGTACCTCCTTATCTACTAGCCATATTAAGGGACTACATAAAAGATCGCTGGCTCACGTACGAAACAAATCAAGGTCAGAGAAAGGTGAGGATAACAAGCGGGGATCGGTGTTAGGTCCCGATCTCTAAATGCTTCGTATGACAGCCTCCTTCGTTTGCGCATGCCAGAAAGTGCTTTTCTTGTCGCTTTCGCAGACGACGTGGCTGCCGTAATTACAGCACGGAACTGCGAGCTGGCGCAGCTTAAATTAAACCAAGTAAGGCGCAGTGTATATAGATGGATGAGTGACCATGGACTTCAGCTCGCGACAGCGAAAACTGAGATCGTAATCCTTACGAAGAGATGAATTCCCACCATTATGAATATGATGGTTGGAGAACAACAAGTACAAACACGCAGCTCCACGAAATACCTTGGGGTGAGGCTAGATAGCAAACTAACCTTCTCGGAATACTTTCAAGGAGCCTTTGCGAAAACCGCACGGACCACAGGATACTTAAGTCGATTAATGGCAAACACAGGCGGGCCAAGGCCATGTATAAGAAAACTGCTTGCTTCCGCTTCGGATTCTATACTCTTGTACGGTGCAGAAATTTGGGCGGATGCAATGAAATTCCAAAAGTATCGAGCAACTATTACTTCTGTCCAACGCAGAGGAGCGCTACGAATTGCCTCAGCTTACCGCACGATATCCGCAGACGCAGTTCTTGTTATTGCGGGAACCATACCGATACATCTTCTCGCTGAGGAGAGGAAATGAATTAACCACCTCCGAGGAGAAGTACGTAGAGATGTTGCTGCCGCGCAGGCGCGAAAAGATTATATCCGACGCTGGCAACAGCAATGGAGCTGCAGTACTGCAGGCAAGTGGACCAGGGAACTGAGCTGGAGCCATGGTTACAACGGCCACATGGAGAGGTTGACTTCTACCTGACACAGTTTTTAAGTGCCCAAGGCTACTTCCGGGAGTACCTCCACAGGATGGGCAAGGTTGAAAATCCGAATTGCTTATACTGTTGGCTCATAGACGACGTACGCCACACCTTTTTTGAATGCGATCACTTCGCACAGCAACGAAGAAGAGTGGAAGTAACACTAGGCGACCTATCCCCGGGCAGTGTCATCCATAAAATGACCTGCGGAAATGACAGATGGGACATGGTCAGCAGATATGCAAGGAATATTCTCAGATGGTTGCTTAGCCCAATAACGTGAGAGTAGCCAAAAAGCTCACGTAGCGCGCTTCCGTACCCGAAGTTATGCTAAACGCGGTCCCAGGTGCGGAAAATGCGCGGGCCGTGGGAGGTTAGGTTTTAGTGGGTAGCCCATGAAGAAAAAGAAAGGGAGCCCTACACTCGGAGAGGCTCGCTGCTACAGAGAGTAGCACCGAGGCTTAACAACTCGGTTAGTGCATAAAGCATTTCCTCCTTCCACGTAACAAAAAAAAAAAAAAATAATAATAATAATAATGATAATAGTTGCACGATTTTTTTAGTAATGAACAGGGCAACCCAAGGTATACAAAAGCATATTTTTTATGTTGTTGTTGTATTAACGATAAAGACACGCGAAAGTTTTGTCGGATATAGATCCGGTACGTTCCGGTAACAAATCACCATTAAGGTACTTGCCTGACCATCTCGGAAAGGATAACCATGACCACATTAAACCTTCTAGGCCATTCCACCCTAGTTCCTTGAGGAACTTGTGGTCGCCAGAGCCTCCCCGGCTAAATGTGTATATGAAACAATCAGGTTTACGATTGGGTTGCGGAAAGTCTGAAGCTATACAGCTTTGTATTGCGCTTATCAACCCCTCGAATTTCGCATATTTTTTATGTGACTCGTAATCAATGAAGTGTGTTTATAATTCACATAAAAATATGAAGTTTGGGTTAGACTTTATGTAGAAAATATTTGACTATTTTAGCATAAACGCACATTTCTGCATATTTTGCAAAAAAAAACTTGTATTTGTTGTTTATTTGTAGCAGTCAAAGCAAAAATATGAATTTTTGTAATGCAACAATATGACCTTTGTGCATAAGGATAAAGATATGGGTAAAAAGCAATAGAAGATATAGAAAAGTCTGAAATTGGATGAAAATATTTACATTCAATTTTAATTTGAGTCGACGGAAACTTGTATCCTCTTTGCCAAACTGGCATATATAGGGCTCAGTCGCGGATTTTTTGCCTTTATATTTATTACCGAAAAACTTTGACTCTGATCGTGTTATGCGTTCATTTAATCCTTTAAAATTTATTCTATAAAGCCAAGAAAATAACATCGACCAAGTTGTTGCAGCCAGGGTTGATGGCACGTTTTATGGTGATTCTATCACCCTTGCTAGAACTAAGATGTCGGGTGCTATCATTCTTATAGTGTAATTATCTTGAAGACTTCAAGAGTTTGAATGGGACAAGATTATTGTTCATCTCCATTCAAGAAAGATATGAAGTCTTCAGCACAGCTGAAGGCAGGCCCATCCATACTTCTTTTGTATGGACTCACATGATTTTTTATATGTAAGTATGCATGTAATTATGATTATGAAAATAATGGAGATATAACTTCATGAGCGACAAGCGATATTATGAGGTGCAAGTATTATAAATTATCTCGAATTAGAAACACTTTTTTTTATATATTTTTTATATATTTTTAATTTGTTAATTATGTCTTTTTTTTGCTTTTGCATGTCAATTGAAGTCTCGCGTTTTTACGCATGCGCTAACCATTCATTGCACATGGCTTGATAAATTGTATCGTTGGTGTGAAATCGCCCGCAGGTAATGAAATCATTAAAGGCAAAGTTGTTTACTGTGAACGACGTTCGATTGGACAAGTTCAACATCAAAAGTGGGCGCTACTGCACTTAAGTATGTATGTAAGTAAAAGTGGGCTAATATATTGACAAGAGACAAATAGGAAATGCACGGGTAATTGAAAAGGTGAAGCCAAGGTTGTATATATCCAGCTATTTAAATTATTGTTACAATTTTTAGGGACCTCTCATTACTCTGCATTCAGATATTTAGTGCAGCAAAATGTTATTTATTTATAACACTATTATGGTATGCAATCGTGTTAACTTTTATATTGACAGTCAAGCAGCAATTAAGGCAATAATCTCGCATAGCACAGCATCTAAATGCGTGTTTGAGTGTAAGCAATCCCTGGAGAGAATCGGGACAGGGAGATGTATACATCTATATTGGGTCCCAGGGCATATGGGAATAGATGGGAATGAAAAAGCGGATGAACTAGTTAAAAAGGGCGCATCCCTTGACGCTTGCTTCATAGACGTCCCAATTAGACTGGGCGAGATTAAGCGAAGGCGGGAGGTGCACATGATCGACCAAGCAGGAAAGACGTGGGTTCAAGCGCGGGACTGTAAAGTGTCGAAGATTATTTGCAGGTCTTACAACCTTAGACTAACAAAGTTGCTTCTATCATTAAAAAGCGAGGACTGTAGACTCATGACGGGTATTCTGACTGGACACTGCCTTCTGGCGTCACATGCCTTTAAATTAGGCTTGCTCAGTGATACCAGATGTAGGAAGTGCGGGCTGGAGGAGGAAACGATCGAGCGCATTCTGTGCTCATGCTCTAAGCTTTCCAAGCTAAGACTCCAGCTATTAGGAGTGATACAGCTGTCAAATCTAAAAGCAGCAAGTGGCTTAAGTCCTAGGCAGCTTCAAGTATTTGCCAAGAGGACGGGGTTATTTTATAACTTAGGTCCTGGTTTTTGATAGGGGTTTTCAGTTTGGTCGTTAGAACAAACTCATGGTAACACTACGGGCTTATCCAGTCTATGTGAGGTCCTCATGGACCGGCCAGTTCAACCTAAGCTAACCTAGTGTAGTAGCGCTTTATACTTAATTGACTCGCATACTTCACTTATGGCTTGCTAAAATCAAACTGATTGGCTATTTGTCAGCTTGCGCTGCTTTTTGCTCTAAATTACCTGGTTTGCGTATTTACCCTAGGGTCTAGAATTTTCACAAACAGCCCTCTCGAATAGTTTGTTATATATTCCTCGATTCTATATCACATACTTAGATGGTTAGCTGTACACATGTAGATGCGTGAGTAATGTCATCTAAGCACTTAGCTGTTTTGATTACATGATGTTTGACTATTTATCTTTCTCATTCTCTCTTAGCTGCTGACTACATATTTGTAATATACTCTTTTCTCTTAGCTTTGCTGTTTACATATATGTGTGGCTGCTTGCTTTGCTGTAATCAATTACTTACTAGCATCATAGGGACGTATCAAGCTGCTAATATTCCACACAATTTGTATTTAAAGGTAAGAATGTTCTTAGCTACAAGGTGAGTCCTGTTTATGATCCCAAATAGACAACAAGAGAAAATGTATGTGAGAGTACACTTAAAATCAGAAAAAATAAGGGAGGACAATAATGAGCAAGAAAAGAAAAGGAAGGAAAAAGTGGAAAAATAACGAGAATAAAAAGAACATATAGAAAAAAAGAGGAATAATAATGCTGATGATGACAAAGTGAAAGTAGTATGGGGGAAGCATAAGCTTAGTTAAGAGAATCTAATGATTTTGGAACTGAAGTGTTTAATGATTCCAATTCGAAACATCCGGAAAGTGGGTTGGCAAATCCTCCGAACGTAGTTCTGCCATGAATAGCTCCTCGGCGAAAATTCATGTTATTTCAAATGCAGTTCGGAGTCAGCGTAAAACATCTAGGTACAGTACCGCCAATTTGTAGAAAATGTTAAAAAGAAGCATGACCCGAGTTAAAAGGGACACTGCACCCAAACCTCTTCGGAGGTATAACGCGCTTGTTCTTATTATACCTTTCATGAAAATGAAATGGTATATTAATTTCGTCACGAAACCGAAAATTGTAAGTCCTTAAAGGAAAATAGATAGACCCACCATTAAGTATACCGAAATAATCAGGTTGAAGAGCTGAGTTGTTTTAGCCATGTCCGTCTGTCCGTCTGTCCGTCTGTCCGTCTGTCCGTCTGTCCGTCTGTCTGTTTGTATGCAAACTAGTCCCTCAATTTTTGAGATATCTTGATAAAATTTGGTGAGCAGGTGTATTTGGGTGTCCGATTAGACATTTGTCGGAACCGACCGGATCGGACCACTATAGCATATATCCTCCATACAACCGATTTTTCAGAAAAAGAGGATTTTTGTAATATCTTACCCAATTTAACAGATTGAAGCTTCAAACTTCACCATATACTTTCGTATATTGAACATATTGTTGCCTGAAAAAATTTATGAGATCGGTCGTATATATAGTATATATCCCCCACAACCGATTGTTCAGATAAGGAACTTTTCGTAATTACTGCCCTATTTTAAGAGCTAGAGGCTTCAAATTTCAGCGAATGCTTACTTATATAGCATATATTGTTGTCTGAAAAAATCATAAAGATCGGTGGTATATATGGTATATATATGGTGGTATATATAGTATATATATATAGTATATATATATATATTTTCGCAAATTTTAGCCCCATTTTAACAGCTAGAAGCTTCAAATTTCACCGAATATTTACTTATATAGCATATATTGTTGTCTGAAAAAATCATAGAGATCGGTTGTATATATAGTATATATCTCATATAACCGATTTTTCAGATAAGAAACTTTTCGCAATTAAAAAAAAAAAAAAAAAAACTTTTCACAATTTCTACATCATTTTAACAGCTATAAGCTTCAAATTTCACTGATTGCTTACGTATATAGCATATATTGTTGTCTGAAAAAATCATAGAGATCGGTTCTATATATAGTATATATCTCATACAACCGATTGTTCAGATAAGAAACTTTTCGCAATTTCTACCCCATTTTAACAGCTAGAAGCTTCAAATTTCACCAACTGCTTACGTGTATAGCATATATTGATGTCTGAAAAAATCATTGAGATCGGTGATATACATAGTATATATCTCATACAACCGATTGTTCAGATAAGAAACTTTGCGCAATTTCTGCCCCGTTTTAACAGTTAGAAGCTTCAAATTTCACAAAATGCTTTCGTATATAGCATATATTGTTGTCTGAAAAAATCATAGAGATCGGTGGTATATATATTATATACTTCATATAAACTGTCATATTGACCCCTTTTTTACGGCTAGAAGCTTCAAGATTCATCAAATTTCATCAAATAATTACGTTTACGTCATATATTTTTGAAATACGTGATTCGTAGCCATAGTTTTTACATGCAGACCACAAAAAACGTGATGCTTTGCATCCTCACACAGATTACCTACCTATTTTTATACCTTTCATGAAAATGAAATGGTATATTAATTTCGTCACGAAACCGAAAATTGTAAGTCCTTAAAGGAAAATAGATAGACCCACCATTAAGTATACCGAAATAATCAGGTTGAAGAGCTGAGCTGTTTTAGCCATGTCCGTCTGTCCGTCTGTCCGTCTGTCCGTCTGTCTGTTTGTATGCAAACTAGTCCCTCAATTTTTGAGATATCTTGATAAAATTGGTGAGCAGGTGTATTTGATTGTCCGATTAGACATTTGTCGGAACCGACCGGATCGGACCACTATAGCATATATCCTCCATACAACCGATTTTTCAGAAAAAGAGGATTTTTGTAATATCTTACCCCATTTAACAGATTGAAGCTTCAAACTTCACCATATACTTTCGTATATTGAACATATTGTTGCCTGAAAAAATTTATGAGGTCGGTCGTATATATAGTATATATCCCCCACAACCGATTGTTCAGATAAGGAACTTTTCGTAATTACTGCCCTATTTTAAGAGCTAGAGGCTTCAAATTTCAGCGAATGCTTACTTATATAGCATATATTGTTGTCTGAAAAAATCATAAAGATCGGTGGTATATATAGTATATATATGGTGGTATATATAGTATATATATATAGTATATATATATATATTTTCGCAAATTTTAGCCCCATTTTAACAGCTAGAAGCTTCAAATTTCACCGAATATTTACTTATATAGCATATATTGTTGTCTGAAAAAATCATAGAGATCGGTTGTATATATAGTATATATCTCATACAACCGATTTTTCAGATAAGAAACTTTTCGCAATTAAAAAAAAAAAAAAAAACTTTTCACAATTTCTACCCCATTTTAACAGCTATAAGCTTCAAATTTCACTGATTGCTTACGTATATAGCATATATTGTTGTCTGAAAAAATTATAGAGATCGGTTCTATATATAGTATATATCTCATACAACCGATTGTTCAGATAAGAAACTTTTCGCAATTTCTACCCCATTTTAACAGCTAGAAGCTTCAAATTTCACCAACTGCTTACGTGTATAGCATATATTGATGTCTGAAAAAATCATTGAGATCGGTGATATACATAGTATATATCTCATACAACCGATTGTTCAGATAAGAAACTTTGCGCAATTTCTGCCCCGTTTTAACAGTTAGAAGCTTCAAATTTCACAAAATGCTTTCGTATATAGCATATATTGTTGTCTGAAAAAATCATAGAGATCGGTGGTATATATATTATATACTTCATATAAACTGTCATATTGACCCCTTTTTTACGGCTAGAAGCTTCAAGATTCATCAAATTTCATCAAATAATTACGTTTACGTCATATATTTTTGAAATACGTGATTCGTAGCCATAGTTTTTACATGCAGACCACAAAAAACGTGAAGCTTTGCATCCTCACACAGATTACCTACCTATTTTTATACCTTTCATGAAAATGAAATGGTATATTAATTTCGTCACGAAACCGAAAATTGTAAGTCCTTAAAGGAAAATAGATAGACCCACCATTAAGTATACCGAAATAATCAGGTTGAAGAGCTGAGTTGTTTTAGCCATGTCCGTCTGTCCGTCTGTCCGTCTGTCTGTTTGTATGCAAACTAGTCCCTCAATTTTTGAGATATCTTGATAAAATTTGGTGAGCAGGTGTATTTGGGTGTCCGATTAGACATTTGTCGGAACCGACCGGATCGGACCACTATAGCATAAATCCTCCATACAACCGATTTTTCAGAAAAAGAGGATTTTTGTAATATCTTACCCAATTTAACAGATTGAAGCTTCAAACTTCACCATATACTTTCGTATATTGAACATATTGTTGCCTGAAAAAATTTATGAGATCGGTCGTATATATAGTATATATCCCCCACAACCGATTGTTCAGATAAGGAACTTTTCGTAATTACTGCCCTATTTTAAGAGCTAGAGGCTTAAAATTTCAGCGAATGCTTACTTATATAGCATATATTGTTGTCTGAAAAAATCATAAAGATCGGTGGTATATATAGTATATATATGGTGGTATATATAGTATATATATGGTGGTATATATAGTATATATATATAGTATATATATATATATTTTCGCAAATTTTAGCCCCATTTTAACAGCTAGAAGCTTCAAATTTCACCGAATATTTACTTATATAGCATATATTGTTGTCTGAAAAAATCATAGAGATCGGTTGTATATATAGTATATATCTCATACAACCGATTTTTCAGATAAGAAACTTTTCGCAATTAAAAAAAAAAAAAAAAAAAAACTTTTCACAATTTCTACCCCATTTTAACAGCTATAAGCTTCAAATTTCACTGATTGCTTACGTATATAGCATATATTGTTGTCTGAAAAAATCATAGAGATCGGTTCTATATATAGTATATATCTCATACAACCGATTGTTCAGATAAGAAACTTTTCGCAATTTCTACCCCATTTTAACAGCTAGAAGCTTCAAATTTCACCAACTGCTTACGTGTATAGCATATATTGATGTCTGAAAAAATCATTGAGATCGGTGATATACATAGTATATATCTCATACAACCGATTGTTCAGATAAGAAACTTTGCGCAATTTCTGCCCCGTTTTAACAGTTAGAAGCTTCAAATTTCACAAAATGCTTTCGTATATAGCATATATTGTTGTCTGAAAAAATCATAGAGATCGGTGGTATATATATTATATACTTCATATAAACTGTCATATTGACCCCTTTTTTACGGCTAGAAGCTTCAAGATTCATCAAATTTCATCAAATAATTACGTTTACGTCATATATTTTTGAAATACGTGATTCGTAGCCATAGTTTTTACATGCAGACCACAAAAAACGTGAAGCTTTGCATCCTCACACAGATTACCTACCTATTTTTATACCTTTCATGAAAATGAAATGGTATATTAATTTCGTCACGAAACCGAAAATTGTAAGTCCTTAAAGGAAAATAGATAGACCCACCATTAAGTATACCGAAATAATCAGGTTGAAGAGCTGAGTTGTTTTAGCCATGTCCGTCTGTCCGTCTGTCCGTCTGTCCGTCTGTCTGTTTGTATGCAAACTAGTCCCTCAATTTTTGAGATATCTTGATAAAATTTGGTGAGCAGGTGTATTTGGGTGTCCGATTAGACATTTGTCGGAACCGACCGGATCGGACCACTATAGCATATATCCTCCATACAACCGATTTTTCAGAAAAAGAGGATTTTTGTAATATCTTACCCAATTTAACAGATTGAAGCTTCAAACTTCACCATATACTTTCGTATATTGAACATATTGTTGCCTGAAAAAATTTATGAAATCGGTCGTATATATAGTATATATCCCCCACAACCGATTGTTCAGATAAGGAACTTTTCGTAATTACTGCCCTATATTAAGAGCTAGAGGCTTCAAATTTCAGCGAATGCTTACTTATATAGCATATATTGTTGTCTGAGAAAATCATAAAGATCGGTGGTATATATAGTATATATATGGTGGTATATATAGTATATATATATAGTATATATATATATATTTTCGCAAATTTTAGCCCCATTTTAACAGCTAGAAGCTTCAAATTTCACCGAATATTTACTTATATAGCATATATTGTTGTCTGAAAAAATCATAGAGATCGGTTGTATATATAGTATATATCTCATACAACCGATTTTTCAGATAAGAAACTTTTCGCAATTAAAAAAAAAAAAAAAAAAAAAACTTTTCACAATTTCTACCCCATTTTAACAGCTATAAGCTTCAAATTTCACTGATTGCTTACGTATATAGCATATATTGTTGTCTGAAAAAATCATAGAGATCGGTTCTATATATAGTATATATCTCATACAACCGATTGTTCAGATAAGAAACTTTTCGCAATTTCTACCCCATTTTAACAGCTAGAAGCTTCAAATTTCACCAACTGCTTACGTGTATAGCATATATTGATGTCTGAAAAAATCATTGAGATCGGTGATATACATAGTATATATCTCATACAACCGATTGTTCAGATAAGAAACTTTGCGCAATTTCTGCCCCGTTTTAACAGTTAGAAGCTTCAAATTTCACAAAATGCTTTCGTATATAGCATATATTGTTGTCTGAAAAAATCATAGAGATCGGTGGTATATATATTATATACTTCATATAAACTCTCATATTGACCCCTCTTTTACGGCTAGAAGCTTCAAGATTCATCAAGTTTCATAAAATAATTACGTTTACGTCATATATTTTTGAAATACGTGATTCGTAGCCATAGTTTTTACATGCAGACCACAAAAAACGTGAAGCTTTGCATCCTCACACAGATTACCTACCTATTTTTTATTTTATATTTATCTTAAAAATCGTTTAGATATGTTCAAATTTCACCAAATGCTTACGTGTATAGCATATATTGTTGTCTGAGAAAATCATAGATACCGGTGGTATATATAGTATATATCCCATACAACCGATTGTTCAGATAAGAAACTTTGCGCAATTTCTTCCCCATTTTAACAGTTATAAGCTTCAAATTTCACCGATTGCTTACGTATATAGTATGTATTGTTGTGTCAAAAAATCATAGAGATCGGTGATATATATAATATATATATGATGGTATATATAGTATATATATATAGTGTATATATATTTTTTTTACGATTTCGGCCCCATTTTAACAGCTAGAAGCTTCAAATTTCACAAAATGCTTACGTATATAGCATATATTGTTGTCTGAAAAAATCATAGAGATCGGTCGTATATATATTATATACTTCATATAAACTGTCATTTTCACCCCTTTTTTACGGCTAGAATCTTCAAAATTCATCAAATTTCATCAAATAGTTACGTTTTCGTCATATATTTTTGAAATACGTGATTCGTAGTCATAGTTTTTACACGCAGACCACAAAAAACCTGAAACTTTGCATCCTCACACAAAGTACCTACCCGTTTTTTATTTTATATTTATCTTAAAAATCGTTAAGGTATGTAGATCTGTTCACTATATATTTCTTATCTTATACATCCGATTATTCGGAGATTACGAACGGGATAAGATTATTGTTCAGCCCCATTCATGAAAGGTATGAAGTCTTCGGCACAGCCGAAGACAGTCCCGTTCTTACTTGTTTTATTATTAATTTTTTTCAACCACAAACGCACTTTCCGCACTTTAAGGGTGTGTTGCGAATGTTGGGAGTATTCTGCTCGATTCAAGTCTCGCACTAGCCGGTAATAGCACTTTCTGCTACTACCACGACTGCCAAGGGAATAATGTTTTCAACCCAGCGAAATTTCGCTTCTGTGGATTTTTGTTGGAGTAGAAAAGTAATTGGCCCTTCGAGGAGTGGAAAAAAAACTATCCATTATGGAGAGTATTGTTCCTTTGTTATTGAAGCTTCCCTGCATCGAATTGCAATAGTACCGAACTAGCGCACTATTTTGGTTTAAGATTTGCAATAGTTCTAATGCTGTCACTTTGCACTACTTAAAACTGACACAATAAACACTGTGATGTTCTACAAAATGGCAATTACTCCCAATGCAGGCTTCTGAGCGCGTTCCGAACCAGTTCAGTCGCAGGTGGTTTTGAAATAGTCGCTGCTCTTGATTTATTAATGTAAAAACATATAGCTCAGAATCAAGCGCTTTTAGTTCATGTGCGGCAGCCAACTGTCTCGCCTTGCATCCGATTAGCACAAGTTCGGAATTATTCATGAAACCAGTAGCGCAAAACTGCTTTGTGTGACTGTCTTCACTTCCTCTGCTGGGTAATGACCCGACTGACGCAGTTGATCTGGCGTTGCTGAAGCAATAACTTCCACTCCTTTGATAGGATATCTTAAGAGGCAGCCTATTCAGCGAAGTAGCTTTCTAAAAGTATAAAAAACAATTTTGATTTTGAATACCTTTCAGTTTGTCATTATTAAGTGAGGTATTTAACTCTCCTAACTTTTACAGAAATTTATTTTATTCATTTATTTACAATTGTTTTTGTTTTTATCGGCCTATTGATAAATAATTCAACGTTTGTTTCGAGCTCAAGGCCAGAACTATACTTTTTTTCTAATGATAATTACTGTTATTTTTTAATTTTTCTATAATTGAAAAATTGTATTTTGTTTTTGGAATAGTAAGTAGAAAATGTTTCAGACAACGTGCCATATGAATAAATATACATAGTTGGTAAGAAGGAATAGAAGAAGCAATTTATCAGTAAAAAAAAACCAGCGCTGTATAGCTAAATGGTTAGCGCAGCGTGCCTACTGATGATGAAGGCTTAGCACCCTTCGAAATGGATCTATCTACGCAGCTATGGCAGGTTGTCTGAAAAATTTTCTACTTACTATTCCAAAAATAAAATACAATTTTTCAATTATAGAAAAATTAAAAAATAACAATAATTACACAGTGCCACAGTGATTTTGCACTTCTCAAGTGACTTAGTGTACGTTGTAGGCCTTGATGAGTACATCATGATAATTTGTTTCAAAATTGTCAAACAAATTTTCAAGTTATTGTCTAAAAACTGTTTTTCGCCTACTGCGCGCACTCTAAAAATCATAACATCGTCATGTTTAAACCGATTTTCGATCCCTTTACGGTTTTGGAATGAAAAAGAAGATTCAAGCTTTAAGCTGATATATATTTGTTTATACTTTATACAAAAAAAAATTGGGACATTTTCCATTTTTCCCCCTTTTTAACAATTTGACGTCTTTTTTATGTAACATATAAAATAAAATTTTTTTTACATTCATTCTCAAAAAACTATTTATCCAGAGAAAGAAAAGTCATGGTTTATCAAAATCGGTTGATAAATGTTCAAGTTACGACGCTTATTGTAAACAAGATAATAAAAAAAAAACAAAAACGTATTAAAGGTCTGTACTCTGTTAGTTGCTGTGAATCACATGTATACTTACTTACTTAAATGGCGCTTAACCATCTAAACATGTATAAATGGAAAATATGTTTCATACCTTCCTAGATTTATGCGTGACTTAGTTTTGGAAACACGGCTTTCAAGTGCAAAAAAGGCCCGCTGTTTTTGTCAAGTCGTTTGGCAAACTGCTTCATGTTGCCCAAATTGAGGTGTAGCGGTGGCAAAATAACTTTATCGTTCTGAACGAGTGGAATGTTAACGACGTTTTTTTTTCTTCCTATTTAGAGTGTTTTCCTACACGGCCACTCACTGATTTTGAAATTATCTTTTCCTCGACTGTCCCATTCGCACAGATAACAAAGATATTTTGTGTATCCTCCTTGCATTCCGAAAAGAATTGTCAGAACTTTCAAATCAGAAACAATTGGCCATTGATGCTTATCATAAGCTATAATCCGGTGGCAAAATCCTGAGCCAGATAAATAATTTTGTATGTAAATGCAACAACAACGATTTGAGCCAGATAAATCCAGATAGAAGTCTGGTTCAATTTGTGAGACAGATAATTTGTTAATTACTTCTTTTTAGGTTGGCAACGCGGCCTTTAATATACCTACTTTTTCAAAAATAGATGTCGCTGCTTAGCCTTTCGCCGTATGAGTTAAGCTGGAGACATTGGTGCTTTATCGGTAACCGTATCGGTAACCTTTTAACAGCTGATTCGACCAACCTTATGAGAATCAATGCAATCGATTATTGGTGCCGCTAAAGTCGTAACCGTATCGTAGCCAACCAATTGGGTTTTGGTTTACCGTCGTAACGATAAACAGCTGATTACGTTAGGGATACGGATACAGCGATACGACATACGGCACCAATGACTCCAGCTATAAGTGAAAAACAGCGGCGACAACTGCCTATCACATTTCACGTGTGCGAAAATTTCACGACATTTGCTTCTCAAATCTCTCAATGATCCAGAGCATTCCCGTGAGAATTGAGCGTGAGCCGGAGCTATAAAACTCACTGACAAGCCAACCTAATAAAACCGCACTGCGTTTTTTTAGCGCACGCAAACAACCAGCGTTTTGTGCCCTAACCCAAATAAGCCTGCGTTGCGACAATGTAAAGCATGTATGCAAATGTCAAATCTAAATGTCACGCAGAACAAAAATTGGAAATCGAGTTAGGTTTTAACGCAGCAAATTCAATTTGAGTTGCTCTCATCAAGTTGTATGTACGTCAGACATTTTTGACAGAAAATGGCTTGCGTGCGTTTATAATAGGTTGGCTTGTGAAAGACGGCAATAACCTATGAGTGTAAAATTTTCTTCATTGTCACATATGTACGTTTCTTTCATATTGGTAGCGTATGCTATTGGAGCTGATGGAAACTGGTTCTCGTTATGCACTATGACAGCTTTCAAACCTAATGAATTAACAGATCAAAAAAATTTACGTATGTAAACTGTTTTTCAGTTGTAAAGACATTCGATCGATAAAAAACTTACTCTTTCACGAACCGTCCAAAACTAAACCCCACCCTTGGTTGGTGTTCGTGATCAAGACAAACAAAGAGATCATCTATATTTGAACAATAAACAAGTTCATTGTTGACGTCGTCAGCTCCGAATATTTTTTCGAAGGACGAAGGTTGTCATCCCTCGGGAATGTAGCCTTAAAGTTCTTTTCGACAAAATATTCCACTCTTTCAGCCTAGAGCTAAAAATTTTTGTGTGCCTCCAAGACAATCCTAAATCACGCATAATGTCACGAAAATCTTCATTTGAGACTACATGACGTTCCGTTGTTAGAACCCCCCGTCAGAATTTTCTTCTTCAAATTCCAACGCATTTTTCGATTCAAGAGTTGCAACAAGAGTATTCGTTTTTTCTTCCTTTATTGGGCGAGATACGGTTACTATATCAGCATATTTTATGCGGTCACGGGTTTTATAGTGATGTCCAATGGTGTTTGTTTGGCAGAAATAGAAATCGAATTGTTTGTGATTTGAAAGTTCTGACAATTCTTTTCGGAATGCAAGGAGGATACAAAAAATATCCTTGTTATCTGTGCGAATTGGACAGTCGAGGAAAAGATAATTTCAAAATCAGCGAATGGCCGTGTAGGAAAACAATCGAAATAGGAAGAAAAAAAGACGTCCTTATCATTCCACTCGTTCAGAACGATAAAGTTATTTTGCCACCGTTACCCCTCAAGTTGGGCTACATGAAGCAGTTTGTCAAACGACTTGACAAAAACAGCGGGGCTTTTTTGCACTTGAAAGCCGTGTTTCCAAAACTAAGTGACCCATGAATCTAGGAAGTATGAAAATATTTTCCATTTATACATGTGATTCACAGCAACTAACAGAGTACAAACCTTTAATAGAATTTTTTTTTTAATTTTCTTGTTTACAATAAGCGTCGTTACTTGAACATTTATCAACCGATTTTGATAAACCATGACTTTTCTTTCTCTGGATAAATAGTTTTTTGAGAATGAATGTAAAAAATTATTTTTTTTATGATACGAGTATGGTACACAAAAAAGACGTCAAACTTTGAAAAACGGGGAAAAAATGGTAAATCTTAGATAACTTTTGGAAAATGTACCAATTTTTTTGTATAAAGTATAAACAAATATATGTCAGATTAAAGATTGGATCTAATTCTTCCCAAAACCGTAAAGCGATCGAAAATCGGTTACAACATGACGTCGTTATGATTGTTAGAGTGCGCGCAGTAGGCAAAAAACGGGTTTTAGACAATAACTTGAAAATTTGGGGGTGTTAGACAATTTTGAAACACATTATCATGGTGTACTCGTCAAGGCCTACAACGTACACTATGTCACTTGAAAACTGTTTTAAATTTCTTTTTTCTTGTAGCACAGTGTTATCATTATACAAAAATTATTGTTCTGGCCTTGAGCTCGAATCTAACCTTGAATCATTCATTTATTTATTTTGTTTGAAACTTGGCTTGCCTACATTGACTTGACTTCAACAAGCATTTGTGCTCTATTTTCTCTCTATCACTCTTCCACTCTAAAAGCCGAGCAACGCTGTTTTGTGCTTAGACCTTAAAAAAATTCCCAGAAGATTTTGGAAGTGTTACCGATAGGGGCAGAGCTTTGCGGAATTGAATCCTGCTGGCACTAGCTCGACTGTGTCGAGTATGACCAATCTTTGTGACCCCTTGAAACTTCAGGTTTGTTTATTTAAGTTGTTTTATCCGACAGATATGCTCAGCACGAGGGTATTATAAGCCACTTTAATCGCTGGAGGAAGAGCTAGAAGTTTAAGTGTCGCGCTTTGGCATTGGGACCTGGTCCTCAGGTTATTGTTGTTGCTGTTGTGACAATTGATATGCCATTGTGCTCGAACAGTTCATAGTTGGGTGAAGGTCGGCTGATGGTATACCAAAACCAAAAAAGCATAGGAAATACTCTTCTGGGGCGGACTTCTAATGCAGACTTGTGAGCAGCAATCTTGCTAAAAAACAAATATTTTTAAAGAGTGTGCGGATTATTGAAAACTCTTTACGAGCGTAGGCATCTTGTTGATGGTCAAAGTAGAGGTCGAACAAACTATATCTTCTAACTATGAGGATACGTGTTCCACGCTATAGAGAGCGGTAGAACGTCGGTGACCAAGAACCTTTCGTTGTTCAGGGTTGTTATGCGAAACAGCGTTATGATGCTCCGCACAAAAGTCTAGAAGAAGAGTTAAAGCATCTGTTGGATCAAGAGCAGCAAAAAATATAGCTCGTCATTAACGATGTCAAATCTCTAACTATCTGACAAAAATGTATTACTTTTCTATCACAAATCGATAACTTTTGGATAACATATCCATAACTTTTCGATAAATGTTCCATAACTTTTCGATAGCGTATCGATAACTTATTAATAACAAATCAATACATTTTCTATAAGAAAACGATAACTTGTTGATAAAATATCGATACACTTTAGAAGAATACTCGATAAATCGATAATTTTCGAAAAGAAGCTGATAACTCAACGATAAAAATATTGATAACTAAATTTGGTCTATCTGCATACATTTTAATATGCTTTTTCCGTCTAACTCTGCCCTCCTCCCTCTTCACATTTTCATAATCCTTTTATTCACTCCACCCTCCGTCTTTTTCGCTTCATCTGTCTCTATTTTCGTCTCACTCTATCTCTTTCTCAGTCTCCTTCTCCTTCCCTCTTTTCTCTTCTCTCAAGTTCTTCTCATTCTTTTTCATCCATTATCGCCAGTCCCAGAGGGTGGTATGTATTTTGTTCCAGTCCCATTCCGAGTCCCAGCCCCACTCCGAGTCTCAGTCCCAGTCCTAGTCCTAATCCCAGTCCCAGTCCGTCGCTAGCCTACTTACCGGAAAAAAGGATCGTAAATACTAATATAGGCAAATTTATATAACAAATTTCAGGCAAATCGAATAGGACGTATGAGGTATGCGGGTATTATTAATTCATGTCTTTATTTCGGCTTCGCATGCATATTTATCAGTTTTGTCAGGTTGATGCAACTAAATTGAATATCACAATGAAAATTTCTTTAAAGCTCTCAGCAACAGCTTTCATTTGATATCCATATTCTATAAACATATTCTATGGGTCCCCGGGTCCACGTTTTAGCCTATATATCGAGACCCTACTCACCCAGCGGTATAAAAATTACTCTGTACTAAAGCTCTGATCAACAGCTTCTATTTGATACCCATAATGTAAAAACACATCGTAGCGCTACCCTGATCCACGGTTTTGCCTATATCTCGAGACCCTATTCAGAAATAGGTATGAAAATTACCCTGTACTAAAGCACTCATCAACAGCTTTAATTTGTTATCCATATTCTATAAACATATTCTATGGGTCCCGGGTCCACGTTTTCGCCCATATCTCGAGACCCAGGGGTGCGAAAAATACCCCGTATCAAAGTACTCATAAACAGCTTCCATTTGATTACCCAGGCCCACGTTTTGATCTCAAGAGCCTAGCCAGAACGGGTAAAAGTATGTCCGTATCCTGTTTCTAAGCTACCTCCCCAACAACTTTCAGCCAAATTAGTACATCCGTTCTTGAGTTATAAATAGTGTAACTAACACCACTTTCTTTTATATATATACATCACATTAGAAACTTCAAAAATAACAGTATTTCTCCACCATTTAATGAATGTTATTATACACATAAACCTTCGTCTTCAATCACTCTATCTATTAAAAAAAAAAACCGCATCAAAATCCATTTCGTAGTTTTAAAGGTTTAATCATTCAAAGGGACATAGGGACATTGTGAGATGCAGTACAGGGACTGACAAAAAAGGACTACGGGGAAATTTCACATTGTAGTGGAGAGTCCCTTGAGGTCCTACTTAACACACACTTCTCATCAGGAGATGATGCGAACAACTTATGTAACCACGTCTCCAATCCTAATACTGAGCGAGTGGTACCAGGTTTGGAGACAAATACCAAAATCCAATGGACAATAAAAACATTTGCCAAGTTTAAATCGCCAGGTGGGATATTCCTGCTATACTGCAGATGGTTTGAGGGTTGAATAAAACTGAACCATGTCCCGCAATATTGGAGAACAGCTCATGTAGTTCTCATGCCGAAAGCGGGAAAAGCCAGTCATCTGCACCCGAAATACTACATGCCTATTAGTTTGACACTTTTCTGCTCAAAGCCCTAGAGAGATCAATAGTTGTATGTATAATATCAAATTTGAATGACGAATTATTCTCTTCAGTACAATATGCTGATATTAAAAGCAAGTCAGTCGATATTGCATTGCATAGGATGGTCATGAATATGGAGAAAGCACTGAAGCACCAGGAATATTCCCTAGGTGTTTTCTGTACATGGGCGGAGCTTTCAATAATGTCTCGAAATGAGCAATCATATACAGTCTCAACTCGATTGAAGTTCATCGACCTTTAATGAAGTGGATCGATCGGGACCATATTAAGCTGCAGAATGATCACATCGCAATGGGGTCTATGCGAGGCAACAAAGTATGTAAGCAAAGGAACGCTGTAGTGTGGGGTACTATCAGCAATGCTGCGGAGGCTGGTTATAAACTAATTGTTTATGCGGTTCGACAGAGGACCAGTCAAACTTGCGGCATATACATATGACGTTCAGCCACCATAAGCGGCAGATGCCCCACGACAATGAGCTCTCGGATGGATCAGGCACTTCGGGATGTACATGCCTGAGCATCAGAAGTCGGGTTAACCGCCAACGCAGTAAAAACCGATCTAGTATTACTTACTTAGAAATATGGTGTCCTTAATTGGTCTAAGCCTAAGCTTGGAGGGGTAACCCTACAAGCAAAATATAGCCAAAGTATCTAGGAGTTATCGGTGGAAGCTCCATGTGGAAGAGAGAGCAAAGAAATCCTCCGAGCCACTGTATGGATGCAAGAGGATGCCTATCACCAAACTCTCTCATTGGTTATTTACGGCAATTGTCTCACCCATACTTTACTATGCGCTTTGTGTTTGGTGGACAGCCACACAAAAAAGTACATATACCAAAAAAAACCTTAGCCCTAAAAACTACCACGACAGCAGCATTGCATGTCATTAGCGTAATGGCCAAACCATCGCGTTTGCCACTGTAAAAAGGCCTCGGGGAGTGCAGGCCATACCAGTATAGCGCCATCTAATATGGGGCAAACGGAATATATTATATGATCCCGTGCCACAGCTTCGATAGAGATCATGGGGCCACAATTGGTTCGAAGAGTTGGTGCCAGGGTGCATAATTGGCAGAACAGACTATACAGTTGTATACGGAAGGATCCAAATTAATGGAAGGGGTCGCGTCTGCTGTTTACTGTGTCGATTCGGAAATACATCCTTCAGGATGTCAGATTACTTCTGCGTATTTCAGGCGGAAATTATATCCGCGAAGAAAGAAGCAGAAATTCTGGAGGAAACGTGCTTAAGCTGCAGTCACTCCAATATATATATTGATAGCCAGGCGGCGATTAAGGTAATAATATCACACAGAACTTCGTCAAGAACAGTTCTGGAATGCAAAGAAGCATTGCAAAAACTTTGCTCAGGTCGGACCATACATTTGAACTGGGTTCCCGGACATAAATAGATAGAAGGTAAAGAAAAGGCCGATGAGCCGGCAAAGAAGGTTGCAACACTCACTGAAACAACGATAGATGTCCCAATCCGTTCAGGAGAAATCAAAAGGAGACAGGAGTTGCTTATGATCCATGAAGCACAAAACGCTTGGGCAAAAGCGCGTGGCTATAAAACTTTTAAGACCATGCGCAAAGTCTGCGATATTAGACCCACAAAGTAGCATATGACATACTAAGTGGACACTGCCTTCGGCAGTAACAGCAGGTGTGCGCTCGGCAGTAAGAAACGGTTGAGCATGTGCTGTGTTCAAGTCCGCTCGCGCTCGCCAGGTCAAGGCTGCAGTTATTACGGGCGGTAGAGTTGCCAGGTCTCGAGGTAGCAATTAAGCTAGGTCTTAGAAAACTTCTAGTATTTACCACATACAGTCTATGTGAGGGCTTTATGGATCGGCCAGTTCAACCAACCTAAATTCTTCCAGAGCGCTTAATTTCAGCAGTTGGTATAATTTTCTCCAGCATCAAATTAAATAAATCGCACGATAGGGGGTGAACCTGTCTGAAACCTCGTTTTGATTCGAGCGGCTCGGAGAGGTCCCTCCCAATACTGACTGAACTCATGGTGTTGCTCAACGTCATTTTTGCAGCCGCATAAGTTTCTCGTGGAAACAAAATTCAGACATAGCGGCATATAGGCAGTTCCTTTTCGTACTATCGACCAAGAGATGATGGCAATTTTTTTTCACGGGTTTTTTGCAAGATTTGGCGCATTGGGAAAATCTGGTCGGAGGTACACTTACCAGGACTGAGGCCACACTGATAAGGTCCAATCGGCCGGCTCACGGTGAGCTTCAATCTTTCGCACGAAACACTCGATAGGGCCTTATAAGCGATATAAATAAGGCTGACGATTAATTCCACCATAATCGATTGCGTGGTCGAAGTCATCATTCCTGTGCAGTACATCGCTATCTCCATTTAGGAGAACAGAGAATTGTTCCATCCATAATCTAAGTACTCTCTGGACTTCGATATTCGTGCTCACAGGACTTTGCCACGGACTTAAAACCTTCCGCCTGTCACCGAACAAAGCCCTGTACGCAGCGTGTCTTCATTTGGTTGCAACGCGGCATTATACGTTGTACCAAATATTTTCTGTAGTAGCCGGTTATCAATTTTTTGTCGGCGGCAGTACGAAGTGTGTAGTGCGAACGGACATTCCAGATGCATGCCCTCAAATCACAGACCTTTTAACTTTTGCCATAGTCCTCATCAGTTAAAGGTTGTCATCTTATCTAAGGCTTTGTTGAGTTCTTCATTGAAATGTGGTTTGGCGAGGCGGGTACCAAGCCCAGCGCACAACCCGCTCAGCGGAGATGAAAATATTATTTGCACTTTTATATAGCGAGCCGCTTGGTCCAAGACAGACGCCCGCTTGCAGCCACACCTTGTGCTGGACAGACGCTGTTGATGAAACTCCCCCAGCTAGCCCTTATGTCAGAGTGGCCAAGCCAGGATGTCTTCTTCCCACATTAGCTTAACACTAAACGGCTGTTCAGTGGCTACCAAGAGGAATAATAAATAAATTAATTTTTGGTGCAGTTTCAAATTTAGCACCAAAATAGTGCAATGTTAAAGTGTTTGGTGTGATTGTCCATTATTTTGATTTTTTTACGTAGAACAAAACCACAAAGTGCGGTTTTGACACCAAAATTTATATGTGTAATTTCTTCCACATAAAAAAATATTTCTGCTAAAAAATCGTTAAGGCAGAAAGGTGGGTCAAAAGTGACTGTTGCCCGAAAAACTTTGTAAACTTCTTGAAATGAATGGATCCTAGAGGATCTCGAACTTCAGTGTTCCACCTTCGAGTTGTTTATGTAAATCTTCGTTTTAAGCTCAGAAGTCACATCATCCCAATTGGGATTAAGACACCTAATAAGCAGTGACATAATCTCAAGTAAAAAGTTGGAGCTATGCCGTTTGGGATTATGTCATTTATATAACCGCATTGAAAGGTGTTTGTCCACGTTTTAGATTATATGATTGTTTATTCTTTAACAAGACAATGGGCCAAATGATTAAACCATTTGTTTATAGCTTTAACATAAATTTTTAAGTTGTTTCCAGACAAAATGCTGGAAACTTGAAGAAAAAACGTTTCCTTATTTATATTTATTTATTTATATATTTATTTATTTATTTTTATTTTTTTTTTTTTTTATTTCTTCTGTCTTCTTTTCAGTTCAATAAATAATGGAAATACTAATTAAAACCCCATGATCGCTAGATAATATTTACTTTTTATACTCAGTTGAGCAGAGCTCACAGAGTATATTAATTTTGTTCGCATAACGGCACCCCGTAACGGCATAAACTAATCGAGATAGATATAGACTTCTATATATCAAAAGAATCTGGGCGAAAAAAGAAATCGATTTAGCCATGTCCGTCAGTCCGTCTGTCTGTCCGTGAGCACGATAACTTGAGTAAATTTTGAGGTATCTTGATGAAATTTGGTTTGTAAGTTCCCGGGCACTCATCTCAGATCGCTATTTAAAATCGGACTATAAACACGCCCACTTTTTCGATATCGAAAATTTCGAAAAACCGAAAAAGTGCAATAATTCATTACCAAATACGGAAAAAGCGATGAAACTTGATATGTGGGTTGACCTTATGACGCAGAATAAAGAATTTGTAAAATTATGGACAATGGGCGTTGCATCGCCAACTTTTAAAAGAAGGTAATTTAAAAGTTTTACAAGCTGTAATTTGGCAGTCGTTGAAGATATCATGATGAAATTTGGTAGGCACGTTACTCCCATTACTATATATGTGCTAAATAAAAACTAGCGAATTCGGATGACGAACAAACACGCCCACTTTTAAAAAAAATTTTTTTAAGTCAAATTTTAACAAAAAAATTTTATATCTTTACAGTATAAAAGTAAAATGTTGACGTATTCCACTCCAGTAAAGATATGGTATAAAAAAATACAAAAATAAAAGAAAATTTCAAAATGGGCGTGGCTCCGCACTTTTTAATTTAATTTGTCTAGAATACTTTTAATGCCATAAGTCGAACTGGTTTCCTTTGATGTTGTCTCGCTTTTTACTAATATTACGACACTGCTAGCCTCAAAAATAATCACCAAAAAGTGGGATAAAATTGAGAAAGCAACAAACATACCAAAGCGAAAATTCAAAGAAATAATAGATTTTTGTCTAAAAGACAATCATTATTTCATGTACAACGATAAACCTTATACTCAAACGTTTGGAATGCCCATGGGTAACCCGCTCTCTCCTACGATAGCCGACATAGTAAAGAACGATGTATTAAATGACACTACATCGGAGCTGAAACAAAAGTTCAACATTGGCATACAACTGCTGGTTAAATACGTGGATGACATCTTTGCCGTCATAAAAAGAAAAGATTTAGACACCATATTAAACACGCTAAACAAATACCATAACGAACTAAAATTCACTTTTGAAATCGAGCGGGACGGTAACATTCCTTTCCTAGATACACGTATCCACACAATGGACAGAAAATTAGTACTAGATTGCTAAACCTACATCTTCGGGACGCCTTATCAACTTTTTATCAACCCAACCCTTCAAATACAAGGTGAATACCGCGTCGAATATCGTAAATAAAGCTGCAGACATTGGTGCGTTATCGGTAACCGTATCGGTAATCTTATAACAGCTGATTCGACCAACCTTATGGGAATCAATGCAATCGATTATTGGTGCCACTAACGTCGTAACCGTATCGTAGCCAACCAATTGGTTTTGGTTTTCCGTCGTAACGATAAACAGCTGATTACGTTAGGGATACGACTACAGCGATACGACAAACGGCACCAATGACTCCGCTTTAAAGTACTTAGTATCAGCCACAAGCAGTTTTAAAACACTTATTTAAATAAAATCCGGAATATTTTAAAAAACAATAACTACCCGCACACCCTAGTACAAAATATAATCCAACAAAAGGTAGCACATATAGAGAATAGAACTACCAGAATCCCAACAACAAACACTAAAAACCAGCCAAAAAAGTTTTTCAGCGTAACTTATATACCGAAACTAACAGGGAACTTCGGCTCTGAAATAACACACAAAAACAACACATGCTTGGCTTATAAATCGAATCGCACTCTACAAAGCGTGTTCACAAAAACAAAATGCCCTATCCCACATTTACAACAAAACAATATCGTTTACCAAATAGCATGCAAAGGGAATGATAAAGAACAAGTAAGGAAGGCTAAGTTCGGGTGTAACCGAACATTACATACTCAGCTGAGAGCTTTGGAGACAAAATAAGGGAAAATCACCATTTAGCAAAATGAACCTAGGGTAACCCTGGAATGTGTTTGTACGATATGGGTATCAAATTAAAACTATTAATGAGGATTTTAAAAGGGAGTAGCCCTTAGTTGTATATGTGAAGGCGTTTTCGAGATACCGAACAAAATGTGGACCAGGGTGACCCAGAACATCTTCTGTCGGGTACCGCTAATTTATTTATATATGTCATACCTCGAACAGTATTCCTGCCAAGATTCCAAGGGCTTTTGATTTCGCCCTGCAGGACTTTTTCATTTTCTTCTACTTAATATGGTATGTGTCACACCCATTTTACAAAGTTTTTTTCTAAAGTTATATTTTGCGTCAATAAACCAATCCAATTACCATGTTTCATCTCTTTTTTCATATTTGGTACAGAATTATGGCATTTTTTTCATTTTTCGTAATTTTCGATATCGCAAAAGTGGGCGTGGTCATAGTCGGATTTCGGCCATATTTTATACCAAGATAAAGTGACTTCAGATAAGTACGTGAACTGAGTTTAGTAAAGATATATCGATTTTTGCTCAAGTTATCGTGTTAACGGCCGAGCGGAAGGACATACGGTCGACTGTGTATGAAAACTGGGCGTGGCTTCAAACGATTGTGCCCTTTTTCACAGAAAACAGTTATCGTCATAGAATCTATGTCCCTACCAAATTTCACAAGGATTGGTAAATGTTTGTTCGACTTATGGCATTAAAAGTATTCTAGACGAATTAAATGAAAAAGGGCGGAGTTACCCCCATTTTGAAATTTTCTTTTATCTTTGTATTTTGTTTTACCATATCATTACTGGAGTCGAATGTTGACATAATTTACTTTTATACTGTAAAGATATTAAATTTTTTTGTTAAAATTTTACTTAAAAAAAAAAAAAATTTTTTTAAAGTGGGCGTGTTTGATCCTCATCCGATTTCGCAAATTTTTATTTAGCACACATACAGTAATAGGAGTAACGTTTCTGCCAAATTTCATCATGATATCCTCAACGACTGCCAAATTACAGCTTGCAAAACTTTTAAATTACCTTCTTTTAAAAGTTGGCGTTGCCACGCCCATTGTCCAAAATTTTTCCAATTTTCTATTTTGCGACATAAGGTCAATGCACCTACCTAGTTTCATCGCTTTATCCGTCTTTGGTAATGAATTATCGCACTTTTTCGGTTTTTCGAAATTCTCGATATCGAAAAAGTTGGCGTGGTTATAGTCCGATTTCGTTCATTTTAAATAGCGATCTGAAATGAGCGCCCAGGAACCTTCATACCTAATTTCATCAAGATACCTCAAAATTTACTTAAGTTATCGTGTTTACAGACGGACGGACAGACGGACATGGCTAAATGAATTTCTTTTCCACCCAGATTATTTTGATATATAGAAGTCTATATCTATCTCGATTAGTTTATGCCGTTACGGATTACCGTTATGCGAACAAAGTTAATATACTCTGTGAGCTCCGCTCAGCTGAGTATAAAAATGTAACAAAATATATATAGGTACAACTAAACGTACCCTAGGCAGTGCACGGACTTTTAAAAAGAGAATGTTGGTAGACAGAAAATTAAAATAGTGATAGAAGTTGGTAGATTTTTTTTTTTTTCCAAGAAAAAAAAGCTACAGTTTATATTTGTACAAAAGAATTCATGTGCTTTATGTCAGGGAAATAACACTTTTAAAAAAACATGTAAATAAAGCAAAAAAATAAATTTAAATTTGTTTATACATAGCTTATGCATATATGATACTTGCTTGCTGTATTTCGAGCTTGAAATACTGTCGAAAATTTACCGAAACGTCTAATTACAACAACATTTTTTCAATGTACCAAGAATACTGCCAAAAAATAACCGACTTTGGTGTTTACTTAAACCTTTTTTATTTTCGTTTAAAATTATTCACAAAAAACTGATGAAAATAAAAAAATAAATAAATGTAAGGCGCGATAACCTCCGAAGAGATCTAAGGCCGAGCTTCTCTTCCAATTTGCGTCGTGCCCCTCTTGATTTTCCCTACAAATTGGCCGGACGGGACCTACATGTTTTATGCCGACTCCGAACGGCATCTGCAAAGCAGATGAGTTTTCACTGAGAGCTTTTCATGGTAGAAATACACTCGGAGTGCTTACCAAACACTGCCGAGGGGCGACCCCGCTTAGAAAAATTTTCTTCTAATTGAAAAATCTTATTTCTAAAATTTTGATGTTGCTCTGCCCGGGAGTTGAACCCAGGGCATACGGTGTGATAGGCGGAGCACGCTACCATCACACCACGGTGGCCGCCACTGATGAAAATAGCGCAGGGAAATATTTGCGTGCTCATTTACCACATTTATTTCATAAAAAAATTTATTTCTTGTTTGAATTCGCACAAAAACTTTTCAAAATAAATACCGAAATAAATGTAATCTTCGTTTGAAATAGCAATGGCAAAATTATTATATACCTAATGATCGCAGTATTTGGTTTCAATGCGAATGTGTATATTGAAATGTTGGTAGATTTTTGTGCTTTGGTGGTAGAAGTGGTAGAAACTGAAAATGGGCTAAAAAGTGTGATGATCTACCAATAAAGTGGTAAAGTCCGTTCACTGGCCCTAGGTTTTCGGCTCAAAGAGAATGAGTCGGACATTAATAAAAAACAATACAGCCCTCTCTCAGCACACTACCGAAAGCGGGCATTCAGCTGATCTGTGCAATGCGAAAATATTGGATAAAGAAACGAGGGATAAAGTGCGATTCACAACAGAAAGCCTACGTATAATGCAAATGAGAAACAGGACTATCAACAGAAAAGAAGACACAGCTGTCATCTCCGCTGCATACCTATTATGCTTATAATCCATTATTTACCTATTCTCTTTTTTGTACATATATGCCTAGGTACTAACAAACGAATGTAGACGAATCCAAGTTTTTTACGATGCATTGCACAATGTATACAATTTGTAGTAAAAATCTTATTATTTTAACGCCTTGATGTAGCTAGTGCTACACATGTTTAAATATGTAAGTAATGATAATTGTATCCAACAAATTTTCATTGTTGTACCTCATTAGCGCGCTTTTATTAGCTCGGCCAGTATGTAACGGAATCTTTGAGCTTAATTTTCACCGGTTTCTAGAAGTCTGATTAATTTTAAACTTTGCATACGTATCAAGGACCGATGACAATGCATTAATGTGATGGTGTGGTGACATAAGGTCAACGGCCATAAGGTCAATTGGCCTTATTATCACTTTGAATGGCCATAAGTTTGATTGCAACTTTGCACGTGTATCAAGGCTCGATGACAATGCCATTTATTTGAGTTTAACTCTTGTACATATATTTAGAAATTAATATCTTGAGGTTGTAAAAGTGCATTTGAATATCCTCTATATTTAAAAGGAATTAGCAAATTATTAAATAAATAGAATAGTGAACCATTTATAACGTTTTAGAGAAAACATCAAAAAGCTATTTATTTGGTAGAACGAGTGTAGCGAAGAGAGAACCAAGTTTGTTCACTTGACTTGATCGCTAAACGCTAAGAACGTATCCCCAATTCTTGGCGGTGTAAGATTTGGTACTTTGTACCTCCTCGTGAACAGGACAAGCTCGGTTTTATCAGGGTTGACTTCAAAACTTGTGGCGGGTTGTACTCCTGGAGCAGCTACAGGATGTCAGCTAGGTCCGTTGGCGTCACTGGAACCCAGGCTCTAGCCCGGATATACCACCCCTATCAGCGTGACGGCGGCCCTATAGAGGTTTACCGACCTGGCGTCGTCACAGGCAATTAGCTTGACATTGCCCTGGAACCACCCTGAATCGGTGTAAGATGGTGGTGGACCAGGGTTGTCTTTCTTAATCTTAACGGCCACCGTAGCGAGCGCGGCCTCGATCCACTTCCAATGTTGTTTCGGGATCCTGTCATCTTCGCTGATCTCGTCCATAATACCAATGAATTCCAGCGTCCAGCCTCCCTGCGTCTTGGCCCTTTTCGGTGCCGTGGGGTTGGATTCATCCATGGACCACTAGCGTTTCGAGATTTCATCACTCTCGATTAAAACTTTTAAAATTCTCGAACCAAAAATTAAAAATAAATAAAAGTTTAAAAAACACGCTTTTATAGCTAACCGAACTAAAAAATAGAAAATAATTTTAAATTAAAAAGAGTTTATATAACAGTAGTAGAAGGCCAAACAATCGTTTATAGTTAATCACCTCAAAATAAAATTATAATAAAATTTAAGTTATTAACAGAATAATTTAATTCACAGTAAAAGGCGTGGGGTGCTCCATATTGAAAGTTACAATCATTCTGTTGGCAACTATCTGAGAGGAAAGATATGAAATGTAGTCAAATGCACCCCACACTTTTTATTGTGAATTAAATTATTCTGTTAATAACTTAAATTTTATTATAATTTTATTTTGAGGTGATTAACTATAAACGATTGTTTGACATTCTACTTTTTAATTGAAAATTATTTTCTATTTTTTAGTTCGGTTTGGTATAAAAGCGTGTTTTTTAAACTATTATTTATTTTAAATTTTATTTTCATGTTTTCATTGTTGTTGTTTGTGTTAAAAATTACCAAATAAAATATGTAAATTCAGTTTCGCTCCTGAAGAAGCTAAGGTGCTTAGCGAAACGTTGAGCCGATATAGTGGAGTTTTTATTTACTTTGCACTAAAGCAAATTTGTGGTCAGAAAAAGCCTATTTATTTACAAAAATTTACCAATCCATGTGAAATTCGGTGAGTTCATTGCTTCTATGATGATAACTGTTTTCTGTGAAAATGGGCGAAATCGGTTTGAAGCCACGCCCAGTTTTTATACACAGTCGACCGTCTGTCCTTCCACTCGGCCGTTAACACGATAACTTGAATAAAAATCGATATATCTTTACAAAACTTAGTTCACGTACTTATCTGAACTCACTTTATCTTGGTATTAAAAATGGCCGAAATCCGACTATGTCACGCCCACTTTTTCGATATCGAAAATTTCGAAAAATAAAAAAAATACCATAATTATATACCAAATACGAAAAGAGGGATGAAACATGGTGAATTGGATTGTTTTTTTGACGTAAGGTATCATAACTTTAGAAAAAACTTTGTAAAATGGGTATGACACCTACCATATTAAGTAGAAGAAAATGAAAAAGTTCTGCAGGGCGAAATCAAAAGCCCTTGGAATCATGGCAGGAATACTGTTCGTGGTATTACATATATAAATAAATTAGCGGTACCCGACAGATGATGTTCCCGGTCACCCTGGTCCACATTTTGGTAGATATCTCGAAAACGCCTTCACATATACGACTATCCCTTTTAAAACCTCGTTAATACCTTGAATTTGATGCCCATATCGTACAAACGAATTCTAGAGTCACCCCTGGTCCACCTTTATGGCGATATCTCGAAAAGGCGTCCACCTATAGGACTAAGGCCCACACCCTTTTAAAATACTCATTATCACCTTTCGTTTGATACCCATTTCATACAAACACATTCCAGGGTTACCCTAGGTTCATTTTACTACATGGCGATTTTCCCTTATTTTGTCTCCAAAGCTCTTAGCTGAGTATATAATGTTCGGCTACACCCGAACTTAGCCTTCCTTACTTGTTAATCATAAAAAAACATTCCATACAGAGAAGGACTAGCGTGTGACATAAGGCTATGATCACCTGATTGCTATGGGCTCCAGTAAAATTTTAGGTAATCAATGGCCAATGGTCACACAAATCACTTTTTCGCAAATATTTCGCTTTATCGGACTTTAAAACGTTCGTCGTGCAATATCAAGTTGTACGTCTCGAAGGAGTCTTCACAGATCAATGAAAATTTGCACAAAAGCTTTGTGGTCACCAATTAAGGACATGTTTAAAATTTAAACAAAATTGGACATAGGAAACACTAACCTCACCTATAACTGGAAACTAAGAGTACGGATTTTATTTGAAAAATTTTATCCCATTCCGACCAAATTTTATATATGACCAAACTTGATAGCACCTCTAACACACCTTGGAGTCTTCGAAATTAAAGTTAAATCCATTTAAAGCACATACTATGTTTTATATTCACTTCGCTCATTGCTTTGCAATCTTAAATAAACAGTCTTAACGAATAGACAAACAAATTTCAATATGTTTATATTTTTTCCAAGTAAATTCTTTTGTGCGCATGAAATTTGGAATTATAATTTTTGGTATAAAAGGGCTGTTGGTGACAAGTATTTTATAGTTATAAATTTAACTTTGTATAAGTCTGATTAACTTTATCTCTACATAGAAATGAAAGCTTTTACTACTTTACTAGCTGCCCTACTGGCTCTGGCGTTGATTGTGAACGAAGTTGACAAGTGATAGCCAAGCTGACCTTGCAGCAAATGAGCCTTCTCAACGTGGACAACAACAAGATGGTCCTCCTGCTGCTCCTGTTGTCGCTGACCGTGTAATTACTGATAGAGCTGGTGGAGGTAAAGGTAAAGCTAAAGGTACAGGTGGATCAGCAGGTAAAGGTAAAGCTAAAGGTGCAAGTGGATCAGGTGGTGCCGGTGGAGCAGGTGCTAATATATGCACTATTGAAAATCCAAACATAGGAAGAAAGTGATGGAGTCAGTAGACGTATAGTCAATAATGTCGCAGAGCCAAACGATTTTGGGAGTTTAAACATCCGTTATAAGTACTTCTTACAAAAAAAAAATAATGAAATTATGAAGTATTAAAATGTGTAATTAGTTGTAGAATAAAAATGCTCTTGTAAAAAAAAAAGTTTATTACTTTCATTCCTTCAGGTGTTTTCATGAAAATATAAAATTTTAGCTTAAACGTAAGGTTCTTAACAGAAATCTTAAGTTTAGGTAAAGAGTCCCGAAGTGATCCCTTAATAGTCCCAAAATAACGATTCCATTCCGAAATCAGTTTAAAATAATTTCAAAAAAATGTAAAAAATTGTCTCTCAATAATGCTAAAATGTTTCTGGAAATAACTTCAGATTGGTCTTAAAATTCTCTCACTAGGGTAGGCACCTTGTCGTTGGTTGCGCACGGCTATGAGGCAGAACGATTTAGACTGGCATGTACGCCGTTTCACCTCATAGGAGGGCGGCGGGATGTCGGTGACCAAGAAGACCCAACCCCTCAATCCAGGGTCTCATACGGACCGTGCCTATTAGACAATTTGCAGCCAGGGGATAAATTCGGCTGTATTCGAACGGAGCCTTCTCGATACCGGGCCACCTCGAGAAGTATTGATGGCCTTACCACAGTAAGGGGCGCTGCTGTAGCGGCCGGTTCTTTCCCTGCAAGTCAGAGGGAGGACATCAAAAGTGGCGAAGTGCCAACTACGGGAGAAGGATATAAGCCAAAGGAAGATAACGCTAAGACTACGGCTTTGTCGGAGGTGCTAAAGGGAGGAAACCTTAAGACTCCGGCTTTCTCGGAGGTGCCAAAGGGAGATAACACTAAGACTCCGGATTTTCCCGAGAAGTTGAGCGAGGTGGCGAAGCAGTAACTGACTGTGGCGCTGGTTGATCGTAGCAGTCGTTTCGGACAGATGACTGCTGAAAGGTGGAGATATGTAGAAAGGGAACTTATTAGCTTAATGCTTAAGATGATGCGGGAACAACCAAGTAAGCCCCTTCAAAACTTTGATTCCGGAAGACGCTATAATGGTGTGAAGATGATAGCGTGCGACAACATCGCGAGCTTGCGGTGGATAGAGGAAGTGGTTTTAAACCTCCAAAGGCAAGGCACGGTACCAAAAGTTAAGGTATGGGTACCATGCGTGATGAAGTCGGAGGATACATTGCGACTTCTGCATAATCAGAATCCGAACATGCCGACACAGGACTGGAAGTGACTTACTGTATCTCGGCCTACGGAGGAAGGTCAGTTCTGCCTCTTCCAAATAAACAAGAAGGCGTAGGATATATTGTAAACGCAGCTTGGCAAAATGCCCTGGGGTACAGGAAAAATCTACATGCGTCTCAGGGATAGAAGTCCCGACGACAAGGGTGTTAGAAGAGGACCAACAGCCAAGTTGTGCTTCGAGTCGCAGAGAGGAACACCCGGCACAGCATTTACGACCCGAGAGAAAAAGTCCCGAGGATACCAATCGCAATTTGCAAGAAGTGGGAGAGGCTGAAGGGGGCCTCGAAAACTCTAAACCAAAAGGGAAAGGGAAGGACGAATTCGTCACGACGGAGGGGGGAAAATAGCCTGATGGTCCTGCGCGCCTTAGGGAAAAACCTCCAGCACAGTAAAATGGCGTCGAGCGAACTCCTCCTAACCCTAGTGGAGGCTTCAGTTGACGTAGCGCGGATCCAGGAGCTGTAGCTCTATATACATAGACCCTGCTGCGGAAGTTCCACCTATGGAGTGCAAAAGGCTAGTACAGGACGAAGGGCGCAAAGCGCGCTTAGTCATAGGCGCGGATGCAAATGCGCACCACGATGAGTGGGGAGGAGCATATACGAACGAGAGATGCGAATCTCTACTTTGTTACATCCTGCAAACCAATTTGCAGATAGCCAACAGGGGAAGTGTCCCTACATACATTGGTTCAACATACAGCAATTCTCTTGATATTACATTGAGCTTTGAATCTGATATATCAAGATCCGACTGGATGGTTCTGGATAACCATCCCTCTCCGACCCTGCGTTTATCAGCTTCAGCATCCCCATAAAGGGGATAGAGAAGGAAGGAACCTTTAGAAACCCTAGGTCAACGAACTGAACGAAATTCCAGAAACAGTTAGAAACAAAACTGGGACAGCCCAAAGAGCTTGCGTTTATAGAGGAACTGGAGGAATCTAATGAATTCCTAACAAGGGCGCTTATGACTGCATATAACAGAACTTGCCCTCTAAGAAAATTCAGAGGAAAAGCAAAGCCGCCATGTTGGAGCAATGAGCTGAGTCTTCTAAGAAGATAGGTAAAAGAAATGTTTAAGCTCGCAAAGACCGCGGAAATCGCGTGTCGGGACGAGTACAGGGATCTACTGAGGGCGTGAAATTTACAGCGCAAAGGGAACCTCATGGAAAAGTTTATGTGCGGTCATAGAGTTCTCAAGCGAAACAGAAAAGTTGAAAAAAGCTCTAGCAAGGGGAATCATATTCCAGTGACTAAAAAAGAAAGAGAACGGGGAATGGTCACGTAATAGTGAAGATCTCGAGGTGCTTTTCGATACACATCTCCCATCGGAATATGATGTAGAAGAGCTAGCAGACAGCACTCAAACTTCGATCACGGAGTGGGTAGTGCCGGGCTTTGTGACCGATACCAAGATCGAATGGGAGGGGAAGACGTTTTTTAAGTTTAAATAACCCGGCCCAGAAGGTATATTCCCGGCCATGCCACAAGTTTCAAGTAGAGCGGTCGTGAAATGGCTAAAAATAATATTCGATGGGTCCATAAGACTGAATCATGTACCGCACTCTTGGAGAACTGTTCGTGTAGCTTTCCTACCAAAGGCGGGGAAGATCGGTCACGTTTATCGCAAAGACCATAGACCCTTAACTTAACATCATTCGTGCTCAAAACCTTTGAGGGGCTGATAAATATGTAAATAAAATCCAACGTGGATGAAAAGCTGCTCTCCACAACACAGCATGCGTACACGAAAGGCAAGTCGGTAGACACCGCATTGCATAGGGTGTTAATAAGCTTAGAGAAAGCCCTGGAATATAAGGAATACGATCTATGAGTCTTCCTAGACATTGCCGGGACTTTCAACAATGTTTCTAAATGGGCGATTATGGATGGTCTGAATCACATTAAAGTACATCCACCTATACCCAGATGAATCGGCTGCATGTTATATTGCAGGAAGATTACATCACATTAGGGATCGTACGAGGCCACGACTTCAAGGGACAGGGGCACAGGGGCAGGGTGGTATCACCTCTGCTGTGGACGCTGGTCATCAAGCAACTGCTGAGGCGATTCGATGAGGGACCCGTAAAACTTACGACTTACGCAGATGACGTGCAATTGTGATAAGTGGAAAGTGCTTTCCAACGAATAGCTCTTTGATGGATCAGGCGCTTCGGGATATGGAGGAGAGGGTAAAGCAAGCCTGAACGGCACTTTATGCATGTAAAGCAATGCTGGGGTGTACGTGGAGCTTATCGCCCTCTGTTTCTCATTGGGTTTTCACAGCGATTGTAAGCCCTATTCTATACTATGGAGGTCTTGTTTGGTGGAAAGCCACACAAAAAACAACCTACCTCAAAAAATTAGAGGGGGTATGCAGACTGTCAATCCTTAGCATTACGGGAGCCCTGAAAACAACCCCGACAGCTAAACTGTATGCCATTCTGCACATTCCACCTGTAGACCTGCTAGCAAAGAACATAGCGTGAACAACTGCAACCAGGCTCGGTGCTTCGGGGCAGCTTGAGCCCCGACAATACGGACATAGTAGTATAACGTCATCAATCGCAAAACGAACAGACTACCTGATTCCCTATCTGCGCTTCGAGGGAGATCTTATGGCCACAATAGAGGTGGACGGTTGCCGCAAGCGTGCTCAAATGGTGGACGAGGCGATACATGTGTACACAGATGGTTCCAAAGTAGTGGAAGGAGTAGCGTCTGTGATATACTGTGCTGATCCGGAATTGAACAGATTCTGCAAGCTGCGAGATTACTGTAGCGTTTTCCAAGCGGAAATAGTAGCCGTAAACAAAGGAAGAGAATAACTTAAGCTGCTACCGTGTTAACTTTTATATTGAAAGGCAAGCAGCAATTAAGGAAATAATCTCGCAGAGCACTGCATCTAAATGCGTGTTAGAGTGTAAGCATGCATATATGGGAATAGGTGGGAATGAAAAAGCGGACGACCTAGCTGAAAAGGGCGCATCCCTCGAAGCTTTTTCCGTAGACTTCCCAATTACACTGGGGGAGATTAAGCGAAGGCGAAAGGTGCACATGATCGACCAAGCGGAAAAATGCGTGGGTTCAAGCGCGTGTAAGTGTCGAAGTTTATGTGTAGGTTTTACAACCTTAGACTAACAAAGTTGCTTCTATCATTAAAATGAGAGAACTTTATACTCATGACGGGCATTCTGACTGGACACTGCCTTCTGGGGTCACATGCCTTTAAATTAGCCTTGGTCAATGATAGCAGATGTAGGAAGTGCAGGTTGGAGGCGGAAACGATCGAGTGCGTTTTCTGCTCATGCCCTGCGCTTGTCTGGCTAAGACTCCAGTTATTATGAGTGATACAGCTGTCAGATCTAGAAGCAGCAAGTGGCTTAAGTCCTAAAAAGCTTCTAGTATTAGCTAAGAAGACGGAGTTTTTTATATCATAGATCCTGGTTTTGATAGGGTTTTTCAGTTTGGTCGTTAAAATAAACTTCTGGTAACACTACGGACCCATTCAGTCTATGTGAGGTCCTCATGTACCGGTCAGTGCAACTTAACCTAACCTAAGTGTGAATTTGTATCTGCGCCTATTTAGATCAGCGGTGTTCAACCCATATACATTTGTAATACTTTTGTTTTTGTTTTGTCCTGAAACAAAAACAAAAGTATTACAAATGTATATGGGTTGAACACCGCTGATCTAAATGTATTTAAACAAAACAAGTAAGGAAGGCTAAGATCGGGTGTAACCGAATATTACATACTCAGCTGAGAGCTTTGGAGACAAAATAAGTGAAAATAACTATGTAGGAAATGTACCTAGTGTAACCCTGGAGTGTTTTTGTAAAAAATGGGTATCAAATGGAAGGTATTAGAAACTATTTTAGAAGGGAGTGGGCCATCGTTCTATAGGTGGACGGCTTTTCGATATATCGTCATAATGGTGGACCAGGGTGACCCAGAACATCATCTGTCGGGTACCGCTAATTTATTTATATATGTAATACCACGAACAGTATTCCTTCCAAGATTCCAAAGGCTTTCGATTTCGCCCTGCAGAACTTTTTCATTATCTTCTACTTAATATGGTAGGTGTCACACCCATTTTATAAAGTTTTTTTCCAAAGTTATATTTTGCATCAAAAAACCAATACAATATCCATTTTTCATCCCTTTTTCGTATTTGGTATAGAATTATGTTTTTTTTTTCATTTTTCGATATCGAAAAAGTGGGCGTGGTCATAGTCGGATTTCGCCCATTTTTAATACCAAGATAGAGTGACTTCAGATAAGTACGTGAACTAAGTTTAGTAAAGATATATCGGTTTTTGCTCAAGTTATCGTGTTAAGGGCCGAGCGGAAGGACGACTGAGTATAAAAACTGGGCGTGGCTTCAACCGATTTCGCCCATTTTCGCAGAAAACAGCTATCGTCATAGAATCTATGCCTATACCAAATTTCACAGGGATTGGTAAATTTTTGTTCGACTTATGGCCTTAAAAGTATTCTAGACGAATTAAATGAAAAAGGCGGAGCCACTCCCATTTTGAAATTTTCTTTTATTTTTGTATTTTTTTGCACCATATCGTTACTGGAGTTGAATGTTGACTTAATTTACTTACATACTGTAAAGATATTAAATTTTTTGTTAAAATTTTAATTAAAATTTTTTTTTTTTAAAAGTGGGCGTGGTTTTTCTCCGATTTTGCTAATGTTTCTTAAGCGTACATAATTTTTAATTTGACTTAAAACATTTTTTTTTAAGTGGGCGTGTTCGTGATCCGATTTTGCTAATTTTTTTTTAGAACACATACATTAATAAGAGTAACGTTCCTGCCAAATTTCATCTCGATATCTTCAACGACTGCCAAATTACAGCTTGCAAAACTTTTAAATTACTTTCTTTCAAAAGTGGGCGGTGCCACGCCCATTGTCCAAAATTTTACTAATTTTCTATTCTGCGTCATAAGGTCAACCCATCTACCAAGTCTCATCATCCGTCTTTGGTAATTAATTATCGCACTTTTTCGGTTTTTCGAAATTTTCGATATCGAAAAAGTGGGCGTGGTTATAGTCCGATTTCGTTCATTTTGAATAGCGATCTGAGATCAGTGCCCAGGAACTTACGTACCAAATTTCATTAAGATACCTCGAAATTTACTCAAGTTATTAGGTTTACGGACGGACGGATGGACGGACATGGCTAAATGAATTTCTTTTTTCGCCCAGATCATTTTAATATATAGAAATACATATATTTGCCGAGTTTTTATAATTTATTACTTCATATGGATAGCGTATTTTTATAACTTTCATGAAAATGAAATGGTATATTAATTTCGTCACGAAACCCAAAATTGTAAGTCCTTAAGGCAAAATAGATAGACCCGCCATTAAGTATACCGAAATAATGAGGATGAAGAGCTGAGTTGATTTAGCCATGTCCGTCTTTACGTCTGTCTGTTTGTATGCAAACTAGTCCCTCAATTTTTGAGATATCTTGATAAAATTTGATGAGCGGGTGTATTTGGGTGTCCGATTAGACATTTATCGGAACCGGCCGGATCGGACCACTATAGTATATATCCTCCATACAACCGATTTTTCAGAAAAAGAGAATTTTTGTCATATCTTCCTCAATTTAACAAATTGAAGCTTCAAACTTCACCATATAATTTCGTATGTTGCACGTATTGTTGTCTGAAAAAATTGATGAGATCGGTCGTATATATAGTATATATAACCGACTGTTCAGATAAGAAACTTTTCGTAATTACTGCCCTATTTTAAGAGCTAGAGGCTTCAAAATTTCAACGAATGCTTACGTATATAGCTGATATTGTTGTCTGAAAAAATCATAAAGATCGGTGGTATATATAGTATATATATGGAGGTATATATAATATATATATATATATTTTCGCAATTTCAGCCCCATTTTAACAGCTAGAAGCTTCAAATTTCACCGAATGCTAACGTGTATAGCATATATTGTTGTCAGAAAAACCGTAGAGATCGGTGATATATATGATATATATATGATAGTATATATAGTATATATATATTTTTTTTTGCAATTTCAGCCCTATTCTAACAGCTAGAAGCTTCAACTTTCACCAAATTCTTGCGAATGTAGCATATATTGTTGTCTGAAAAAATCATAGAGATCGGTGGTATATATATTATATACCCCATATAAACTGTCATTTTTGCCTCTTTTTTACGGCTACAAGCTTCAAAATTCAACAGATTTCATCAAATAGTTACGTTTACGTTATATATTGTTGAAATACGTGATTCGTAGTCATAGTTTTTACATGCAGACCACAAAAAACCTGAAATTTGCATCCTCACACAAAGTACCTACCTATTTTTTATTTTATATTTATCTTAAAAATCGTTTAGGTATGTACATCTGTTCACTATATATTTCTTATCTTATACATCCGATTATTTGGAGATTACGAACGGGATAAGATTATTGTTCAGCCCCATTCATGAAAGGTATGAAGTCTTCGGCACAGCCGAAGACAGTTCCGTCCTTACTTGTTTTTTTTTTTTGTCCCACCCGTGAAAGTTATAAAACTTATTATAATTTGCATGCATACTAAGGTATTGTGCGCTTTTTACATAAAAGTACTGATTCAGTATAAAGTTTCTCAACCTATCTATTAGAAACTGATATCTTTAGCTGGTTTCGTCCCAATGCACCCACAAAGATGAAATAAGTACTACGTACAAATATCCTACCCATCACAATGGAACGTCGCTTCATCCATATTTGTAATGCGATTCTGTTTGGCTTAGTGACGAACTCGCCGATGGTATTCTCATAAAGGGCCGCAAGTATTCAAACATTAATTTAAATTCTTGTAAAACAAAAAAATCCGTGTTGTGTTTAGTACTTAAAACTAATATTTCAAGGCCTAACATAAAATAAAACATACTTAAAGACAAGATACTTACTATTGTTAAGTAAGTTCATAATTTTATTTTTTTTTGCATTTCCACGCTTCTTTACTGAAGTGAGCGCTCAAGCGCATCACAACTTCACCTGAGATAATACGCTGAAGTATAGATAGGTATATAGTTTGTAATTAACTTAAATTTATAGCTAACAAGTAATGGTGTTTAAGTTCGGGTGTAACCGAACATTATATACTCATCGTGAGCTTCAATTGTACATTTCATTTCAGATAAATGACTTTTCTACATAACACGTGGCAACGCCCGTTTAAAAAAAATGTCTCCCCATTTCCTCTTACAATAAAACTTGATAAGTGAAATATCATTGATTCCAAACTATTTTTTGCTAAGTTATAGCTTATTATTTTCGTGTACGACCCTTTTAAAAATCTTTTATATAAAAGTGGGCGTGGTCTTTAACCGATCTCTTCCATTTTTTCTAGAAATATTTTCTGCTATAAGGAAAATATATGTACACAATTTCATTAAGATATGTTAATTTTCCTTCGAGTTATGGCTCTCGAAACATAGAAAATTAAATAAATAAATAAATGTAAGGTGCGATAACCTCCGAAGAGATCTAACGCCGAGCTTATCTTCCAATTTGCGTCGTGGTCCTCTTGATTTTCCCTAAAAATTGGCCGGACGGGACCTACATCTTTTATGCCGACTCCGAACGGCATCTGCAAGGCAGATGAGTTTTCACTGAGAGCTTTTTCATGGCAGAAATACACCCGGAGCGCTTGCCAAACACTGCCGAGGGGCGACCCCGCTTAGAAAAATTTTCTTCTAATTGAAAAACCTTATTTCTAAAATTTTGATGTTGCTTTGCCCGGTGTGCGAACCCAGAGCATAGGTTTAACGATTTTTGATTTATGATTAATAATATTTGTAAAATTGATTTTATCACAAGTGGCGGTGCCACGCCCATTTTTTTAAATTTTTTCAAATTTTTATCTCAATATCAGTCCACACGTCAAATTCAACATTCTAAGTGTATTATTTACTATATAATCAGGTTTTTTGTGTTTTCCAAAATGTTATATATATATAAAGTGGGCGTGGTTATGATCCGATTTCGCTTATTTTCAATACCAATCTATTCTGGGTACAGATAAGCCCGCGCACCAAATTTGGTGAAGATACCTCAACATTTACTCAAGTTATCGCGTTAACGGCAATCAAATTTTTTTTCTACACTGATGATTTTGCTATATGGAAGGCTATATCTATCTCGATTCCTTTATACCTGTACAACCAACCGTTACCCAATCAAAGTTAATATACTCTGTGTGCAAAGCACTCTGAGTATAATAATATAATATATTTTAGAATAAAACATAACATCAATACAACGAAAAAATTAACCAAAGACAATGCTCAGGGCCGAGGAAGTCATCCACTCAGTGTTGCCAGGAAAAAAATTTCTTTTGAGGCAGAATCTAGGAAAAAAAGAGCTAAATATCTTCAAGAAAATACAAAACCCGCTGCAAAAAGAGCTAAAAGTGTATGTATATTTTTCTTTCACATTTATTTCATATTAAAGTTATAAAAAAGGTAAAATAAAATAAACAAAAACAAAAAAAAATAAGGTACAAAAGAGGTACATAAATAATGCTAGGGGAACTCATTAAAGCATATAAATTTATAAGGTGTAAAATTATATCCATTTACACACGCTGTTATATGAACGCACCTAGTGATATTATTGATAAACCTAATTGTCGATCAACTGTATTATTGCCAAAAAAATGTTTGTTTTGTTATACAAATTAAAAAATGCCAAGATTAAGTGAAAAATCAAAACTAAAACATATTTACTAAGAAATTCTTGTAGATAAATGACTTGCTGATGTCACAGATTTCTGATGAAAAGGACGGAGATTATGTTTGCAAGGTTGCATTCCTTTGAGTTTACCGCGTTTACACCATGAAATGTGCGCGTAAATTAATACAAATTGTGTAAATGATTTTTCATACAAAATTTGACAGTTGGTTTACGCATTAGATAAATTTATATGTTTACACACTTTATACGGCATTTATAAGGTCAAATTAGTCCTCCTACTGTTTTTATACTCAGCTGAGCAGAGCTCACAGAGTATATTAACTTTGTTCGCATAACGCTAATCCGTAAAGGCCTAAACTAATCGAGATAGATATAGACTTCTATATATCAAAATGATCTGGGCGAAAAAAGAAATCCATTTAGCTATGTCCGTCTGTCCGTCCGTCCGTTCGTGCGTCCGTCCGTAAACACGATAACTTGAGTAAATTTTGAGGTATCTTGATGAAATTTGGTTGTAAGTTCCTGGACGCTCATCTCAGATCGCTATTTAAAATGAACGAAGTCGGACTAAAACCACGCCCACTTTTTCGATATCTAAAATTTTGAAAAACCGAAAAAGTGCGATAATTCATTACCAAAGACGGATAAAGCGATGAAACTTGGTAGGTGCGTTGACCTTATGACGCAAAATAGAAAATTATTAAAATTGTGGACAACGGGTTGAGTACTGAGTTGCAACATCATACATAACGAAGCAAATAAAACAAAACGTCACCACATATAAAATACATTACAAATTTTACAATACGTATTGCCGAAATAGATTTGGAGCCAAAAAGGGGCAAACATTTTAAAAAGAGTCAAAAAAAGAGCTAGGAGCTAAAATGAAATTTTTGGAGCTAAACACAAAAAAAAGGGCTAGATCTGGCTCCAAAAGCACCAAAATGGCAACACTGCACCCACTTGTTAACCGTTCTTTTTTTGTCGTGTTATGCTTCTTACTGTAACATGAACTTATTAACAATAAATTTCATTTAGTTGCACGATTTTTTAGTAATAAACAGGACTACCCAAGGTATACAAAAACATATTTTTTATGTTGTTGTTGTATTAACAGTAAAGACACGCGAAAGTTTGGTCGGATCTAGATCCGGTACGTTCCGGTAACAAAGCACCATTAATGTACTTGCCTGACCATCTCAGAAAGGATAACCATGACCAAATTATACCTTCTAGGCCATTCCACCTCCACCCCCTAGTTCCTTGAGGAACTTGTGGTCGCCAGAGCCTCCCCGGCTAAATGTATATATGAAACAATCAGGTTGACAATTGGGTTGCGGAAGCTCTGCAGCTCTAAAGCTTATGAACCCCTCAAATTTCGCATATTTTTTATGTGACTCGTAATCAATGAAGCGTGTTTATATCTCAGAAAAAAAATATGAAGTTTGGGCTAGAACTTATGTAGCAAATATTTACATATTTTAGCATAAATGCACATTTCTCCATATTTTGCAAAAAAAAAAAAACTTGTATTTGATGTTTAATTCTAGCAGTCAAGGCAAAAATACGAATTTTAATAATGCAACAATCACCCTTATCGCGAGTTTTATTTTCACCCGAAAATATTCACAGTTTTTGTTCACCCTGTCGCAGAGGGTGGCGGAAAAATTGTTCATGTTCGAAAAAGATTTCACCTTAACGGCAACTCTTTTTTCGGGCGAAATGAACAGCGGGGGAACCCAAATTTGTTCACTTATATTTTACAGGCGAACGAGAGGAAAACAAAATGTAAGTGATTTTTTGTTTTGAAAATTGATACTCTTATAATTATATGCACTTTTATTATTAGAAATAAATCAATAAATAATGCACAATCGGAAGCTGAGTAAAAAAAACTAAAATTCCTGTATTGCTGTAAATTCTATTTTTTATGACAACGTATCAGTCGGCCAAGTTATCCATTGTGGACAAAGCAACGGTTCCAAAAGGTTGATCACCTCACTGAAACAAGATCGGCTAAGACCCACTTCATGGTCCTTTCCGACGCCTTTTCCCTATGCGAAAAAACGAAGACATGTACTCAATTTTACAATTGGTGGAACTCCAAATTTGTGCTTCAATGGGGTGGCAAGGAGTTGGTAAGAATAACTATCAAATATTAGAATGCCGACTTGTTTAGCCTGTAATATTGGCGAAAGCTAATTGAATAAAATTAACTTGTTATTCAAAAGTGCTGAAAATAGTAATTTATAGCTTACAGTGAATCATTTAGCTCCAAAGGGTTAGAACAGTCCCTTAGTTGCCACCGAATCGCTATCACATTTATATTCTCCTCGGCCTCAATCAATACCAACCTAAGTGCAATACTAAACATTATTTTATTAATTTTTTATTTATATTTTTGTTGTATTTTAAAGAAATATATGCTCGGTTACAAAATGTACACAAGTGTAAGTAAATTATTTGTTCACTGCCAATTCGCAATAGAGCATCAGCTGTTTCGAAGTGAACTTTTGTTCGCCCGAAATTGCCGATAGGCGGAAAAAGTTCACCCGAACAAAAGAAGTGAAAGCGAACACTTTTCCGAGTGAACTTCGCGATAAGGGTGAATATGACCTTTGTGCATAAGGGTAAAGATATGGGTAAAAAGCAATAGAAGATATAGAAAAGTTTGAAATTGGATGAAAATATTTACATTCAATTTTAATTTCAAGTCAACGTAAACCTGTATCCTCTTTGCCAAACTGGCATATATAGAGCTCCGCCGCAGATTTTTTGCCTTTACATTTATTGCCGATAGAATGAGGTGCAAACATTATAAGTTGTATCGAATTGGAAACACCTTTTTTAATATATATTTTTAATTCTTTTTTTGCCTTTGTATGTCAATTGAGGTCTCGCGTTTTTACGCATGCGCTAACCATTCGTTCATTGCACATGGCTTGATAAATTATATCGTTCGTGTGAAATCGGCCGCAGGTAATGAAATCATAAAAGCCAAAGTTTTTTACTGTGAACGACGCTCGATTGGACAAGTTCAGCATCAAAAGTGGGAGCTACTGCAGTTAAGTATGTAAGGAAGTAAAAAGGGGTTAATATTAGACAAGAGACAAATAGGAAATGCAGGGTAATTTAGAAAGGTGAAGCCAAAGTTATATATGTATATGCTGCTACTTAAAATATTTGGATGAGTTTTAGGGACCTCCGATTACTCTACATTCAGATGTTTAGTGTAGCAAAATGTTCTTTATTTATAACAATGCTATTGTAGTAGTACTTAATTGACTCGCATACTACACTTATGGCGAGTTAAAATAAAACTGATTGACTATTTTTTTGCTTGCGCTGCTTTTTGCTCTAAGTTTCCTGGTTTGCCTATTTATCCTAGTGTCTAGAATTTTCACAAAAAGCCCTCTCGAATAGTTGCTTATATATTCCTCGTTTCTATATCACATACATAGATGCTTATTTAGCTGTACACATGTATGTGCTTGAGTAATGTCATCTACGCTCTTAGCTGTTGAGTACATGATGTTTGACTATTTATCTTTCTTAATCGCTCTTAGCTGCTGACTACATATTTGTAATATACTCTCTTCTCTTAGCTTTGCTGTTTACATATATGTGTGGCTGCTTGCTCTGATGTTTACATGTATGTATGGCTGCTTGCTTTGCTGTTAGCAATTATTTACTAGCATCATAGGGACGTATCGAACTGCTAATATTCTCCACAATATGTATTAAAAGGTAAGTATGTACTTAGATACAAGATGAGTGATGTTTATGATCCCAAATAGACAACAAGAGAAAGGTATGTGAGAGTACATTTAAAATCAGAAAAAGGAAGGGAGGACAATAAATAGCAAGACAAGAAATGGAAGGAAAAAGTGGCAAAATAACGCGAAAAAAGTAGATATAGAAAAAAGGAAAATAATAATGCTGATGATGACAAAATGAAAATAGCACGGGCGAAGCACAAGCTTACCCTGCAAAAATCGCGAGTACTCCATGCATGCATGCACAATTCATACAAAAAATATGCTCCAATTAACATTCCGATGTCCTAGGACTGGACCATATACTCCAGCTCTGCATTACATCAGAGTAATCCATGGAGTAGCCAGAGTCCAATAAACATCGTGTAGTGATTACAATCGTTAAAAACGAGCAATGATCGGCTTACAATATGTTCGTGTAGAAATATGAGTTGGTCCATTGCTGCATTACAGTGTAGGATAATGGTAAGCATTCCAGTGGACCACATGATCCAAAGATTTTTGCAGGGTAGTTAAGAGAATCTAATGATTTTGGAACTGTAATGTTTAATGATTCCATTTATAAACTTCCAGAGAGTGGGTTGGCAAACCCTCCGAACGTATTTATGCCATGAATAGCTCGTAAGCGAAAATTCATTTGATTTCAGATGTAGTTCGGAGTCAGCGTCAAACATCTAGGTTCCGTACCGCCAATTTGCAGAAAAAGTTAAAAAGAAGCATCACCGGAGTTAAAAGAGACACTGCACCCAAACCTCTTCGGAGTTACATCGCGCCTTGTGTTTATTTTATTACAAATTTTTTTCACTTATATTGTTGGCGTTTTAGTAACCACACACGCACTTTCCGCACTTTAAGGGTGTGTTGCGGATGTGAGGAGTATTTTGCTCGATTCAAGTCTCGCACTAGCCGCTACTAGCACTTTCTGCTACTACCACGACTGCCAAGAGAATAATGTTTTCGACCCAGCGAAATTTCGGGGCTTTGGATTTGTTGGATTTTTGTTGGGGGTAGAAAGTAATTGGCTCTTCCAGGGGTGGAAAAAAAATCGATCCATTATGGAGAGTAATTTTCTTGTTATTTGTGCCTTTATTGAAGCTTTCCTGCAGCGAATCGCACTAGTATCGGCATGGTCGTGGAGAGGGGGGCAGCCAGGGTAATTGCTCTGGGCCCGGAAGATTTTTGGGGGCCCGGCAAGGCAAAGCAGTATTGACAGTACTCTAATTAGGATTCCATAGACCCTTACATATTTTGTTGCTACAAAAAATTGTTTTAAAATTGAAAATCACTTAACTAAAATCACAAGCATCCGATCAAATACTATGGGGCATAGTCATATCTGTCAAAAATGTTTCAACTAACATAAAATCACATTTTATTTCGAGTTCCCAACGACTTAAGTGGTCACCATTTCCTTCAAATCATACTCCATACTACTCTAAAAAATGGAGAAAAAGTAAAGCGTGATTGGCTCGTTTGGAGTGCAACAAAAGAAGCGCTTTTTTGTTTTCCGTGCCGGCTTTTCAACAAAATTTTCAAAAATACCCGATCAGCTTTGACAAAATCTTCAGGTTATTCTAAAGAAAAAGGTTGGAAGAGGTTACACGACAAAATTCCTTAACATCAAGATAGTCAAAATCATAAAACCTGCTTGTCGCCAATATGAAATGAGAATTCGAAATGCAAGTTCAGTTGATTTTCTCCTAGCGGAAACCCTTAAAAATGAAGCAGCTCGCTGGAGAGAGATACTTTGCAGAATTCTTGATGTTGTTTTATTTCTTGGAGAAAAAGGATTGGCATTTAGAGGGGATAAGTCATTGATCGGAAATCCAAAAAATGGAAACTTTCTTGGTATTTTGTGATCAGCAATTATGACCCCCTATTTTATGAACATTTGGAGAAGGTGAGGGAATCTCAAACGAAAAAAATCGTCTCCAAGCACATTATTTGTCTGATACAAAATGAGTTCATAGAAATCTGTGCAAGTCAAGTAATTAGAAACATAGAAGACGAGAGAAAGTCCGTCAAGTATTACACAGTAATAGTGGATGCAACCCCTGATTCGGCGCATATTGAGCAGACTGTTTTTATATTTCAGAGATGGGAAATTCTCCAGGAAAAAACTAATTGCTCCTTGCACAGCATGTCACAAACACGATGGGCTGCTCGTGTGGATAGCGTGAAACCTTTCGCAACTCACATTCCCCAAATATTGAAAGCTATTGATGAAATCAAGCTTTTGAATCTGAGTTCAGAAACATTACCGAATTTGAAAGGTATTGAAGCATATATGGGGAAATTTTAGTGTATCCTCTTAGCCTCTATTTGGCTCAAAGTGTTGCCGGTAATCAACCATCCAAATCTGGTACTGCAAGCTAGAAATGCCACACTGGACGTGGAAACAGAAAATATACGTAACCTGATTGATGAGTTGAAGAAGTTCAGGGATCAATGGTCGATCATTCTTCAAGAATGTAAGGTTCTAGCAGGCAGTATAGGAGTTGTGAATACCTTCGCAGAGACAAGAAGGAAGAGTGTGATTCCGAAACTCAATTCAAACAGCAAGTTTTTTACGTTCTTTTGGACTGCTTGATTGGTAACATGACAAGATGTTTCGAAGCCGTAAATGACATTGCGTTTAAATTTAGTTTTTTGTGGAAGTATCAGGATCTGACGGAAGAGGAGCTCAGAGAATAGGCAGCGGCATTCTGCACGATTTATGGTATCGATATTTCTACGGATCTAAAGATGAAATCATTCATCTCAAAGCCATCCACTTAGCAAATTTGGGATGTGATTCGCTGCCACCATTTCAACTTCTCAACAAATTTTATGACTTGAGGATGGAAGTATTATTTCCGAACACCTGCATAGCATTAAGAATTTCCATATTCGCAGACCAAAAAGCACGGAAGGTTTTGCTTGGCTGATTCAAGCTCTTAAAATGTACTTATTTAGAAAAAGTTAATGTAAGCAAAACAAACAATGAAATCTAACTTTTCATTTATGTAAGTGCCCCCACTAAGTCTTATTTTATATGAAATGAAGCTGACAATGTGAATTGAAAAATTTATGTATGTTATTTTTTTTACTGGATTGAGTTTATTTTTTAGGGGGACCCGTAAACGCGAACTGTCCCGGGGGTCCGGCTCGGCTCTCTGCGGCCTGAGTATCGGACTAGCGCACTATTTTGCTTTAAGATTTGCACTAGTTCTAATACTGTCACTTTGCACTGCTTTCACCTGACACGATAAACACTGTGATCTTCTACAAAATGGCAATTACTCACCATGTAGACCTTTTGAGCGCATCCCGAACTTGTTTCGTCGTAGGTGGTTTTGAAATAGTCGCTGCCCTTCATTCATTAATGTATATATATAGCTCAGAATCAAGGGTTTTGGTACATGTGTGGCTGCCAACTGTCTCGTCTTGCATCCTATTAACACCAGTTTGGAAGTATTCATCAAATCAGTAGCGCAAAACTGTAGCTTTGTGTGACTCTCTTCACTTCTCTGCTGGGTAATGACGCGACTGGCGCAGTTGATCTCGCATTGCTGAAGCAATAACATCCATTCATTTGGTAGGGCATCTTAAGAAGCAATAACTTCCATTCATTTGGTAGGGCATCTTTAAGGAGATTTCTAAAAATATAAAAAAACTGTCCTGTTACCACTGAACCCATTTGCTGAGGTCATTCACTGACCCAATGAATTTATTGCGATTGATTGCAGTACCCAATATCCCACGAGGGGATGTCAACATACACTGAAAAAAAGCTTCTGTCAATCCTGCATTATACGGCTATTCCGAAGATGAATAATTTTGAAAACCAGATGGCATGGTACGCTGCGTACTCAACAAGAGGTATTCAGGTTTTAGTGGTCGTTTGTCTTTTGGTCGCTTTACCTGGGGTGGACGTTAAATTAGCGCAGAGTTTTTATCCCTTAGATAGTGAAAATTTAATACTGCCTGTTTTTTTTGGTCCCAAAGAGTTCGGCAGAGCGTTGCAGTATCCGCTTTAGCTCAATGGCGATGGGCAACAAGTCCAAAAAATTTACAACAGAGCCAACGCAGTGTATCTATAATGAAAGTGTTTTCTTTCTAAAGCTTATTACATTTTCCCAGAGATTTTCTCTCAAAAGAATCCAAACCACGGCGTTTTTGTTCAAACCTTTACATATAAAGGTGGAGCTTTGCGGAATTTACCCGACTGTATCGGATATGACGGTTTTGATCATTCCACAAGGCTCTTTGTAGTGTAGTTGCATTGAGACCAAACTTTTTGACCCCTTGAAACCTCGGATTAGTCTATTATAGATGTTTTGTATGAAACACGCGCTCACCACGAGGGTATTCTAAATCACTTTAAGAGCTGTGGATATAGCTACAAGTTTTGGTATCCCGTGTTAGCATTGGTACCTGGCCCTCAGATTGTTGCTGTTGCTGTTGTGACAACCAGCCGATTGGTATCGAAACGCCATTGGACTCGAACAGTAATGTGCTTCATAGTTAGGGGAAGGCCGGCTGATCGTATACCAAACCCAAAAAAGCATAGGAAATACTCTTCTGGGGCGGAGTTCAAATGCAGACTCGTGAGCAGCAATCTTGCTAACCAACTTATAATGACACCGTAAATAGATTAATGCTGAAATGACAGAAATTGGCGATTAAAAGATGAACCCTTTTGGCTAAAGGACCTGGCTGTATATTAACCCTGTTTGGGTTATAATTGGTTCGGTTTCGGTCTCATAATAAACAAATTTTGTAGACTTCAGCAGTCTATTATTCTAGGTCATCTTGAAATATACCTTTTTGTCTCTGTTAACTGTATGTATTGTTTAGTAGTTACAAAACCCTATACATCAAATTTCTCTCACGCATGCGCAGTAAACAAGTTTCAATTTTTCCCACGCAACCATACCCAATTAACTGAGCTTTGTTTCTATTATTAATAAAGCGCATAAAAACTGTAGAAACAGCTAAGCTGCATCGAAAGCAAACATTCGAAATTCTTGAAAATCAGCGGGTAATAAAACCATGTCGAACAACACTCAATGCCATCCAATATTTTTTATTTTTGGTTTGATATTTGAGTTAGCAAGCGTACATGGGTATGCGTAGATAAGATCAACGCATGCACCGTATAAGAATATTCAAGTTTTTTTTTCTATACGAAATAACAGTAAAATCCATTGAACGTAGTGTAAAAACATGAAGTACTTTTTTTATCAAATTGAAACTCACGCAATTTTCCATACCAGTTTTCTGTCAGTCAAACACACCTTGACGTATTGACTTCCCGCTTGTACTTCGCGTATGCGTTTGTGGTCAATGTTCTTGTGTCAAACTATTTATTTAAATTCAAAACTGGTGGCACAAGTTGTTCAACACATTGGACAAAAACTTAATTACTACTTCACTCAAAGACTAATAGAGGTTTATGCCGATCACTTTATCGGCGGCGGCGTAGACTCTATTATAAACGGCGCGCCAGCATACGCCGGTGTTCTCACTTTAAAAAGCTAAATTTTTCTATTTACAAAAATAATATTTATGAAAGGTTTTGTTTGTATGTAAGGAAATCAACGTTTTGGCCATTTCGGAAAGATCCGCGCTTTTTACCTCAAAATCTCGCAGATTGTTCAAAAATTTTCAGGAGTAGCTCCTTGCGGAGGGATTGTCTTTCGTTCACTTACTCCAGATAGGCTTCGAACCTAACCCCGGTCTTTGGAAACAAATAGAGATACGTAAATTGGTCACACTTTTGTCTGTATATCACGTGCAAAGCGTAGTTTCACCTGGGGTTAACTCCTAATAATCGTCGCGAACACAATTTCTTTAATCATTTGTGGCTTCTTGGCGGTCACGCACAAAGGCGACTTACGGTTGCTACTCATGACTCCCGTGGCACAGGGCGCCTCCAGTTTTTTCGGCTGTTTTTAAGAGCTACAATTCCCGGTATGCGAACAGTAGCAATCCCGCCCACCAGCCGCTACCACGCCTCCTGACCCTCACACCATATGTAAGCACAGAAGCTATAGGACTGCGATTTCGAACTCATACCTTCGTCGACGTCACTTTCCTAGAAGCTCTAGTTGAAGCTCGGAAGACTTTATAACGGATGGAGAAACACCTTGAAATGTTAGGGAGTAAGTATTCGGCCAATGATGCCGCCCTCGAAATTATAAGCAGACTAAGTGGATGTCATTGCGTGAAAATCTTATAATCATCGGCGCATCTACATAATTAAAATTTTACAAAGATCCTGGATACAATTGTTAAAACGTAGACCAAAGTTTGCAGACGTTTGTGTTCACAACATTGATTTCAATAGTCTTCGTTCAATCAACCCGATATTTTAGAATGGATGACGGCGTAGCTTCAGTTTTCAGACTAGGTCGACTGTCCACTACGTTAGGGTAGTAGCACACACGGTCATTAGTTCGACTGTCTTGGGAAAGCTTTTGCTTCACCACTTTGAGTGTTCCTGCGAAGGACAAGCCTCATCTGGTAAATGTATGTGCCTACGTATTCACGTTTGTAAAATCAGCCGTAACACGTAGGTTATATTGAAACTTGGTTGGTAGGCTATAAACAATGTTATTCACTCCAAGGGACTAGTTTTGCATAAGGGCCGTCAACTTTGGGAAATGTCAAACCGGGAGACTTAGGTGTTGAAGGATGAAGTGTGAAAATCAAAATAAACATTTCAGACGCTATTGTATAGTTTCGCAAATAAACAACAGTTGTTGAAATGTAAGCCCAAGTGATCTTTCAAACCCTTCTTATATGTACATACTAGCCTTTACCCGCGGCCCCGTCCGCAAGGAGAAAATAAAATATATGTGCTATTCACGTTAGCCTGCTTATCAAGTTGTCTGTTTAAAAATTGTTTCTGTCAATGTATTTTATTTTTTAATACAGTAAAAAAAAGAACTAATAGTACAATAGTACAATACACTTTTTTCGAATTAAAAAAAATACATTTTGTTTCTAAGTTAAATTAATTGATATGACAGGGGTGAAAGAATTACTACTCATAGAACAAAGGAGTGAAACTACAATTAGCTAAAACCAAAAAGAAGTTTTTAAATGAAAGCAGTGTTGCTTTTTCGGGTATTTAGTTGGTTAAAATATTACAAAAATTTTAATTATAGTTGTAATAGTTCGTTACAGGATTCATTTAAAAATAGAACGAAAAAGCTGTGATATATTAAAGATAAAACATACCGAATTTTAATTACGAATAATTTGCCGTAAATCCACGGCCATGTGTGCTGAATTACCGGTTTCGAAGAGACCTAAAATGATCCCGGAAGTGTCCCTAAATGACACCAAATAGTCACGAAATGATGCCGACGGGATCCTGGACAAATCTCGAAAACTATCCAGAAATGATGCCGGAAGGGTCCCAAAATAATCCCGAAGTAGTCACGAAAAGTCCCGAAATGACCCTGACGGGATCCCGGACGGATCCCGAAAACCATCCAGATTTGATTCCTGAACGGTCCGCAAATGATCCCGATATAGTCCGAAAAAGTTCCGAAAAAACTCTGACGGGATCCCGGACAAATCCCGAAAATCGCCCAGAAATTATCCCGGAGGAGTCCCAAAATGATTCCGAAATAGTAGTCACGAAAAAGGCCCGAAATGACCCTGACGGGATCCCGAAAACCATCCAGAAATGACTCTGGAGGGATCCGGAAATGATCCCGGAAAAGTCCACAAACCATCCAGAATTGATCTCTGAAGGTTCCGCAAATGATCCCGAAATAGTCCCGAAAGTCACGAAAAACTCAGACCCATCCCGAAAATCTTGAAGAAATTATCCTGGAAGGGTACCAAAATTACCCCGAAATAACTCCGACGGGATCCCGGACAGATCCCGAAAATCATCCAGAACTGAGCTCTGAAACGTCCGCAAATAATCCAGAAATAGTCCGGAAAAAGTCCCGAAAAAACTCCGTCGGGATCCCGGACAGATCCCGAAAATCACCCAGAAATTATGCCGGAGGGGTCCCAAACTGATTCCGAAATAGTCCCGAAAAAGTCCCGAAATTACCTTGAGGGGATCCCAGACCGATACCGAAAACCATCCAGAATTGATCTCTAAAGGGTCCGCAATTTATCCCAGATAAAGTCGCGAAAAAACTACGAAGGGATCCCGAACAGATCCCGAAAATCATAGGGAAATTATCCCGGAAGGGTCCCAAAATGATCCCGAAATAGTCCCGAAAAGGCGCGAAATAACCCTGACGGGATCCCGGACGGATCCCGAAAACCACCCAGAAATGATCTTTAAGGGCAACTGACCCCGAAATAGTCGTGAAAAAGTCCCGAAATTACCCCGATGGGATCCCGAAAACCATCCAGAAATTATCCCTGAAGGATCCCCAAATGATCCAAGAACAGTCTCGAAATTCCCTAACATTTTCCCGAAAAAGTAAAAAAATAAACCCGACGGGATTTCGGAAGGATCCCGAAAACGATCCAGAAATGATGCCGGAAGGGACACCAAATGATCCCGAAAATTCCCGAAATTCCCCCGATGGGATCCCGGACGGATCCCGGACCATCCAGAAATGATGCCGGTTGGTACCCCAAAATGATCCCGAAATAGGCCAGAAATGACCCCGTCGGGATCCCGGACGGATCCCCAAAAGTATACAGAAATGATGCTGGAAGGTGAAATGATCCCCTTAAAGAAAGATGAAAAATGAAATGATCCCCTTATATTTCCGAAATGATCCTGACGGGATTCCCGACGGATCCCGGAAACTATCCAGAAATTATGCCGGAAAGGTTCCCAAGTTATCCCCAAATAGTCCCGAAATTACCCTGACGGTATCCCGGACGGATACCGAAAACCATCTAGAAAAGTGGCCGGAAGATACCCCAAATGATCCCGCAAAAGTCCCAAAATGACCCCGACAGGATCCCGGACGAATCCCGAAAACCATCCAGAAATGATGCCGGAATGGACCCCAAATGGTCCCGAAATGACACCGACGGGATCCCGGACGGATACCGAAAACCATCCAGAAATGATGCCGATAAGGTCCCCAAATGATCCTGTATTAGTCGAGAAAAAATTCCGAAATGACTCCGACGGGATCCCGAACGGATCCCGAAAACCATCTAGAATTGATACCGGAAGGTACCCCAAATGATGCCGAAATAGTCCCGAAATGACATCGACGGGATCCCGGACGGATCCCGAAAACCATCCAGAAATGATGCCGGAGGAGACCCCAAATGATCCCGCTAAAGACCCAAAATGACCCCGACAGGGTCCCGGACGGATCTCGTAAACCATCCAGAAATGATGCCGGAAGAGACCCCCAAATGATCCCGCAAAAGTCCCAAAATGACCCCGACAGGATCCCGGACGGATCCCGTAAACCATCCAGAAATGATGTCGGAAGAGACCCCAAATGATCCCGCAAAAGTCCCAAAATGACCCCGACAGGATCCCGGACGGATCCCGAAAACCATCCAGAAATGATGCCGGGAGAGACCCCAAATGATCCCGCATAAGTCCCAAAATGACCCCGACAGGATCCCGGACGGATCCCGTAAACCATCCAGAAATAATGCCGGAGGAGATCCCAAATGATCCCGCTAAAGTCCCAAAATGACCCCGACAGGGTCCCGGACGGATCCCGTAAACCATCCAGAAATGATGCCGGAAGAGACCCCAAATGATCCCGCAAAAGTCCCAAAATGACCCCGACAGGATCCCGGACGGATCCCGTAAACCATCCAGAAATGATGCCGGAAGAGACTCCAAATGATCCCGCAAAAGTCCCAAAATGACCGCGACAGGATCCCGGACGGATCCCGTAAACCATCCAGAAATGATGCCGGAAGAGACCCCAAATGATCCCGCAAAAGTCCCAAAATGACCCCGACAGGATCCCGGACGGATCCCGTAAACCATCCAGAAATGATGCCGGAGGAGACCCCAAATGAGCCCGCAATAGTCTCAAAATGACCCCGACAGGATCCCGGACGGATCCCGAAAACCATCCAGAAATGATGCTGGGAGAGACCCCAAATGATCCCGCAAAAGTCCCAAAATGACCCCGACAGGATCCCGGACGGATCCCGTAAACCATCCAGAAATGATGCCGGAAGAGACCCCAAATGATCCCGCAAAAGTCCCAAAATGACGCCGACGGGATCCCGGACGGTTCCCGTAAACCATCCAGAAATGATGCCGGAGGAGACCCCAAATGATCCCGCAAAAGTCTCAAAATTACCCCGACAGGATCCCGGACGGATCCCGAAAACCATCCAGAAATGATGCTGGAAGAGACCCCAAATGATCCCGCAAAAGTCCCAAAATGACCCCGACAGGATCCCGGACGGATCCCGTAAACCATCCAGAAATGATGCCGGAAGAGACCCCAAATGATCCCGCAAAAGTCCCAAAATGACCCCGACAGGATCCCGGACGGATCCCGTAAACCATCCAGAAATGATGCCGGAGGAGACCCCAAATGATCCCGCAAAAGTCTCTAAATGACCCCGACAGGATCCCGGACGGATCCCGAAAACCATCCAGAAATGATGCTGGAAGAGACCCCAAATGATCCCGCAAAAGTCCCAAAATGACCCCGACAGGATCCCGGACGGATCCCGTAAACCATCCAGAAATAATGCCGGAAGAGACCCCAAATGATCCCGCAAAAGTCCCAAAATGACGCCGACGGGATCCCGGACGGATCCCGTAAACCATCCAGAAATGATGCCGGAAGAGACCCCAAATGATCCCGCAAAAGTCCCAAAATGACGCCGACGGGATCCCGGACGGATCCCTAAAACCATCCAGGAATGATTACGGAAAGGACCCAAACTGACCCCGAAAAAGTCCCGTAATGATCCCGGAAACCATCAAGAATTTATCTCTCGAAGGTACGCAAATAATCCCGAAAATACCCCGACGGGATCCCGGACGGATCCCGAAAACCATCCAGAAATGATGCCGGAAGGGTTCCCAAATGATCGCGAAATAGTCCCGAAATGATTCCGGAATAGTCCCGAAAATGTCCCAAAATAACCCCGACGGGATCCCGGACGGATCCCGAAAACTATACAGAAATGATCCCGGAAGGGTCCCAAAATGATCCCGAAATAGTCCCGAAAAAGTCCCGAAATTACCCCAGCGTAATCCCGGACCGATCCCGAAAACCATCCAGAAATGATCCCGGAGGGTCTCGATATGACCCTTACGGGATTACAAATAAGGTGAAGCTAATTATAAAACCATGTTAATAAGGCAGCAGGCGCATTGGAGTGAATAAAAAGTTACATAAAAACATACAGGTAAAGCTAATAAAAGCGTGCTAATAAAAACAATTGATGGAGGGCGGATGGCGGGAGTAGAGGAGAGGACCACTGATCGTTCCTCCAAAATTGTCTAGATCTCGTTCTGTATGTACCAGATACCAAAAACTATTGATTTAGGAGAAAATTTATATTGATTTATAACAATTTATAGATTTCACACCAGAGGGGGAAATAAAGGGGGGAGGGGGGGGCGGAGGGTGTCACTGCTTACTTTGTAAGCCCTCGACTTATTTGACCCCTTGAGTCTGTGATATTGGTGAAGGCCAGTATACATAAAGTTATAATGTGTAAAAATTATTAAACAATAATTTCTCGAAGGGGTCGTGGGACCCCCACCCCTCTTTCCATGTTCGAAAAAAATTTCGCTAGTAGACTACTGTCTGTGTCCCAAATTTCATCAAAATCCGTGTAGCCATTCTGGCGTAATTCAGTCGCAAAGACGAAAAAATATAATAATTAAATTATAACTGTTCCTAGGGGGCGGGGACCACGCCCCTTTTCAAAAATATATAGTTAGTAGATCCTTCTAGACTATTGGCTATATGTGCGCAAAATTTCATCCAAATCGGTCCAGCCGTTCTTGCGTGATTGAGTCACAAAGACAAACGTCTGGACAAACATCCAAACATCCAAACATCCAAACATCCAAACATCCAAACATCCAAACATCTTCACATCCAAACTTTGCCATTTATAATATATATTAGATCATTTGAAAGAAGCGTTAATGCCCCTAGAACCTATTAAACGATTTTGCATCACTGATTTCGCTTATTCTGTCAGCCAATCGCAATATAAATTTTTTTTTAAGATCGGCACATTTTTTGGGTTTTTTTAACAACTTGAGGACAATTTGAAAACATTTTCGCCTTGGGTCATCTTAGTTATTTGAATTCATTGTTCATTATTAAAATTTTGAAAAAAAAAAATATGCAAAGTGAGAATATAAATTTATTATATAACTTTTGGTTTAGTGGTTTGTTTAAATTACTTGGTGAATTGGGAAACGCAAAGTCCGTGTTAAGCTGACCTCGAAAGCACCTGTTTTTTTTTTAATAACTTTTGAACAGTTAGAAAGAGTTAAATTTCGCAACTAGTTTCTTATAACTGGCAGTGATGCGCATCCGTTGATACCACTTTCGACCATATTCGACCAATTTTCGAAGTGAGCAATAAATGGCCTAAACAGTCTTAAACGAGTAGAAAATATAGTAACGCGCCGGACGCCGCCGCTGTGCGCCGCCGCGCCGATATTTTTGACATTCGGCGGCGGCGTTTGATAAACGACCAAAATCGGCGGCGGCGGCGGCGTTTATGGGCGGCGTATATCTATAATGACTAAATAAGTTGACACCTATGATCATAAAAGTACTTACATATGTGTTAGAGATGACATATCCAAATCGAATGAATCGATTTTAAACTGTTTTTAATCGAAATAGAAACAATCAATTTGGGAAGCACTTGCAATGAAATAAATCGATCTCCTAGAATTGACGAATGTACTTGATTTTTCGGTAATGCTTTTTGTAAAGGTTTGTTGACAGCCTCGCTATTGGTTGAGTTCCAAAAGGGGATCCAGGGCGTTACTTACAGCAACAAACACTATAATAGCAATAGCAATTTTTATCAAACTTCGTCAACAAATTTTTTTTTTACCCAACTGAACTTGTACACAGGGTAGTATTGTGTGGACAACAGTTGGTTGTACAGGTATAAAGGAATCGAAATAGATATAGACTTCCATATATCAAAATCATCAGTATAGAAAAAATATCTTTACCAAAATTCGGTATATGCGCTTATCTGGAGCCAGAATAGATTGGTATTAAAAGTGGGCAAATTCGGACTATAACCACGCCCACTTTTCTGATATCGAAAATTTAGAAAAAAGGAAAAAATTAGATAATTCAAAAACGAATGCCGCTAGACTTGGTAGATGGATTGGTTTACGATGCAACACATAAATTCCACACACATTTAGAAGAAGAAAATTTGGAAGTTTAGCAAGCTGTAAATCAAAAGCCGTTAAACATATCGTTAGGTTAATGTGTAAATGTGCTAAGTCACTTTTTACGAATTTTACAGGAGACGAAAAAATTGAATAATTTTTGAAATAACCTTTTTTTTCAAAACTGTGAATGTAGAAGCTTTGAAAATGATAAACAAAAATCATGTATACTAACCCAGCAGCTATTTTATGACTTAGCACAAGTTCCTCACTCAAAAAAAATTTTCTCCTGACTTAGCACTTTTTACTCAATATGTTTCCCAATCACTCTTCCCCTTTAATGATTGAAATATAACACTAAAACTATATATTTCACAAAAAATACTATTTATTTGTCAAACTATTTCTAACCATTGGCGGCCACCGTGGTGTGATGGTAGCGTGCTCCGCCGACCACACCGAATGCCCTGGGTTCACACACCGGGCAAAGCAACAACAAAATTTTAGAAATAAGGTTTTTCAATTAGAAGAAAATTTTTCTAAACGGGCTCGCCCCTCGGCAGTGTTTGGCAAGCACTCCGAGTATATTTCTGCCATGAAAAGCTCTCAGTGAAAACTCATCTGCCTCGCAGATGCCGTTCCGAGTCGGCATAAAACAAGTAGGTCCCGTCCCGCCAATTTGTAGGAAAAATTAAAAAAAAAGGAGCACGATGTAAATTGGAAGAGAAGCTCGGCCTAAAATCTCTTCGGAGGTTATCGCGCCTTACATTTATTTATTTATTTTATTTCTAACGGTTTTGATCTGGACTCTTGCCGGATGGTGTGCAGACAATAACTTATTTTTAAATTCAAACAAATGCTGTGTTGTGTCTTATTCCATAAAGACAACTGCCACATACTTTATCTACAAACTAAATGCTAAATCTATTAATCGTTGTCAAGAGAGTAAAGACTTGGGTGTACGTTTTGACTCCAAACTTTCTTTTTCTAGCCGCAATGATTTCGTTGTTTCAAAATTTGTTGCAATGGTTGGGTTCAATAGACGTAACACCAGTGACTTTAAGGACCCTATGACGTTGACGGTACTTTATATATCCTTGGTTAGAAGTGGTGTTGAATATTGCTCAATAATACAGAATCCTTTCTATGAATCTAACTCCTATAAAATTGAGAAAGTTCCAAAAATTTTTACAAAATTGCTTTACGAATGCTTCACTGCCCAGACGGCCTCCCAACATATACCAGCAGTCACAAATTGCTTGGTCTTCAGGCTTTACATGACAGAAGAACTTTTATCTCACTCATGCTTGCCTATAATGTAATAAACTTTAGCACGAATTTCTCTGATTTATCTACTTTGTTCATTCCATATATTCCACTGCGTGATCTTCGGCATAATAGATTATTTATCGAAATAACTCATAAAACGAATTATGCTATGAATGAACCTATAACTAGTACTATACATCTAGTAAACCGATTCAGTAGTGTTCTTAATTTTAATAACAGCTTATATAAGTTTAAGTTTGAATTGTTTTCTATTTTTAACTAGTCTGTAAGAAAGCATGTAGTTATCGACATGTAAGAATTGAAGTAGATTATAGTCAGCGCAAAGCATTTATCATATACCAAAGGCATGTCTCAATTGGGTAAATCCAATTTCAAGGGGTTGTGTTCGCAATCCTCTCAAGGGTTTTACAGCACAATATATAGCTTCTCCAACCCAATTGTCAACTCACCTAACCGTGGCGAATCCTGTTTCGTTCACAGCCGAGGCTCTGACGACCCCAAGTTTCCCATGGAACTAGGGGGTGGAGAGGGCGGAATGGCCTAGAAGGTTAAATGTGATCATATAAATCGTTCCCGAGATGGTCGAGCTAGTAGTAGCTTAATAGTGCTTTGTTACCGGAACGTACCGGATCTATATCCGGCAAAGGGCCATCAATATCGGCAATATTCCCAAAAGCTTTCGGGGAGAGTCTTTATCGTTAATACAACAACAACAACAACAACAAAGCATGTACTTTTCGACTGAAAGAATTAAATAGATAAATAAAATGCGCGCACAAGGAAAAGACTAGTAATTCAGATTGATATTATTGACTAGTTGACTTAGCACATTTTTTTTAACAGCTGAAGACTTAGCACATTTACACATCATTGCCCACAGCACGTAAAAATGAAAAATTTAAATTTTTTTTTTTTTTGTGATCGATGTATTTTGAATTCAGTTTTAAAACTGCGTTGAAATACTATTTTTGAAAAAAGTGACTTAGCACATTTTCACATTAAGCTAACGATATTACATTGAAATTTAGCAAAGACACTATCCTTGCCAAATTATATAGACTGAGTGAAGATAATCAAAATCGGCTAAAGACCACACCCACTTTTCGTAAAGTTCTAACTTTAACAAAGTTTGCAATAACTCTATCGTATTTAACTACATTTGACTGATATTCTACCTCAGTAGTGGTATGGTTGAGCTAAGAACAGAGCTTAAACAAATTTTGAAAATGGGCGTGACCACACTCTGTAACCTTTTTGCTTCTTTTGAACGAAAATTAGTTTGGAATAGAACCATATATGTATTATTGCGCAGCTTTATAACATTATTAACCACACAAAGCGTTTCAAGTGCACAGCTGGATATGTAATGTTCGGTTTCACCCGAACTTAGACTTTCTTATCTGTTTTTATTTTTTTATTTCGATAATTTAGGAAAACATTTCTATGAATGTTTTAACTGAAACTATGGAAAGTAATCTCAAAAACGTATTCGAAAAAATTTCGAATTGAGTTTTCAGCGAGAAGAATCACTGTCGAGGGGCGACCCCGCTTTGAAAAAACTTTCTTTTACGACTACTTCGTGTTAATTTCAAAATAACTGCAGGAGTGAACATTTCAGAATCTTTTTGGTGTAGTTTCGAAACTATTTCGTAACAGTTGTTTATTTCGTAACACTAACCATTTCGGTAGTATTTCGAGTTCAAGATTTCGATTTTGTTATAACTTTTAGGTCATCTCGAGATTGTTTTAGACTTATTTTTGATTGTTTTCGGAATCGTTTTTGTACTATTTTGCGGCCATTTCGGAGCTACTTTAGAACAGTTATAAATAACTTCAAGCTTATTTGGGGGTTTTTATAGGCTTATTTCGGTATTATCTTCGGGATAATTTCTGACCTATCTCTGGTCGATTCCTGATGATTTTTGAATCATTTCAGTAGATACATCCCATATTGGGAAATGTAGAAAGCCAATTACTTATCCAAAATTTTATATTTTGTAGAAAACAAGACCGAAATTCATGTCTAAGAATACATCTTCTGCTCATTTTTGTTCCATTTATCCTTTTTATATACAAGCATAAATAAAGATGTCCATTGGGCTTTCGAAAATACTGATTTCGGCATTATAGGTACAGCTCTTATATAACATAGCAAGGGAACTGAACAAACATCACGAGATTCAAAGAGTTGATAAGCGCATTTCATAACTTCCGCAATGCTATACGAATAGCATGCGCTTATGGACGGTGTCCGACGACGCGATCTATGTTTTATCCCGGAAAATCCTATCAGATATCATCTCAAGTGAAATGGCCGATCTGTATGGCATTGGAATCGGTCGACCATCTGAAGACGCCAAGAAAAGCTCAAGATCACGAACAATGTTAGGTGGAAAGAGCGGTGTGAAGAATTGAGAAAAGGGCGCTGTACCTTCATGTTAGTTCGGAATATAGCGGAATGATACGAGTGGAAACACGGCGAATTAAACTAACACCTCACACTGTTATGGTCTAGAAGGTTCAGTGTGGTTCATTAAGTTTTTCCAGAGATGGTTGGGATGATCATGCACGAATGGTGCTTGTTACCGGAACGTACCGGATCTATAGCCGACAAAGGACAATCAACATCGATAACACTCCCGAAAACCTTCGGGAAGTTTCCTTATCGCTGCAACAACAACAACAATAAGCATTCTGAACTCATCCAAAGAGTATTCATTCGTATTGGATAGTTTTTAACACGCTTATATTATCTTCACTTGTTTGTTTGCATCTCTCTTGGCTAGGCGTGCAAAGGGACCCATCTAGCGGCAATTATTGAAGAAGGCAGTGGTAAAATAATTCGCTACAAAACGAGTTGTACTTACTAGCGGAGACGCGAACCTCTGTGCTACGGTGTGTTGTTTAGATTTTTATACTCAGCTGAGCAGAACTCACAGAGAGTATTAACTTTGTTCGCATAACGGTACCCCGCAACGGCATATACTAATCGAGATAGATATAGACTTCTATATATCAAAATGATCTCGGCGAAAAAAGAAATTCATTTAGCCATGTCTGTCCGTCCATCCGTCCGTAAACACGATAACTTGAGTAAATTTTGAGGTATCTTAATGAAATTTGGTATGTAACTTCCTGGGCATACATCTCAGATCGCTATTTAAATTGAACGAAATCGGACTATATTCACGCCCACTTTTTCGATATCGAAAATTCCGAAAAACCTAAAAAGCGCCCAATTTTAAAAGAACGTAATTTAAAAGTTTTGCAAGCTGTAATTTGGCAGTCGTTGAAGATATCCTGACGAAATTTGGCAGGCACGTTGCTCCTATTACTATATATGTGCTAAATAAAAATTTGCATAATCGGATGACGAACACGCCCACTTTAAAAAAAAAATTTAAGTCAAATTTTAACAAAAGATTCAATATCTTTACAGTATATAAGTAAATAACGCCAACACTCAACTCCAGTAATGATATGGCGCAACAAAATGCAAAAATAAAGGAAATTTTGAAAATGGGCGTGGCTCCCCCTTTTTCAATTAATTTGTCTAGAATACTTTTAATGCCATAAGTTGAACAAAAATTTGCCAATCCTTGTGAAATTTGGTAAGGACATAGCATCTATGCCGGTAACTGTTTTCTGCGAAAATGGGCGAAATCGGTTGAAGCCACGCTCAGTTTTTATACACAGTCGACCGTCTGTCCTTCCGCTCGGCCGTTAACACGATAACTTGAGCAAAAATCGATATATCTTTACAAAACTTAGTTTACGTACTTATCTGAACTCACTTTATCTTGGTAATAAAAATGGGCGCAATCCGACTATGATCACGCCCACTTCTTCGATATCGAAAATTTCGAAAAATGAAAAAAATGCCATAATTCTATACCAAATACGAAAAAAGGGATGAAAAATGGTGATTGGATTGGTTTTTTGACACAAAATATAACTTTAGAAAAAACTTTGTAAAATGGGTGTGACACCTACCATATTAAGTAGAAGAAAATGAAAAAGTTCTGCAGGGTGAAATCAAAATCCCTTGTAATCATGGCAGGAATACTGTTCGTGGTATTACATATATAAGTAAATTAGAGGTACCCGACATATGATGTTCTGGGTCACCCTGGTCCACATTTTGGTCGATATCTCGAAAACGCCTTCACGTATACAACTAAGGGCTACTCCCTTTTAAAGCCCTCATTAATACTTTTAATTTGATGCCCATATCGTACAAACACATTCCAGGGTTAACCTAAGTACATTTTCCTACATGGGTATTTTTCCTTATTTTGTCTCCAAAGCTCTCAGCTGAGTATGTAATGTTCGGTTACTTATTTAGACTATATTTATGTCATATCTAAGAAGTCTTCACAGATGTAATATAAAATAAAAGTAACACCAGAGAATTTTGGGAGTATATGTTCTCTGGTAATACCAAACAAGAAACGAAATACTAATTGTTGACTAAATATTTCTTCGGGCTTGCGAGCTTGCGAGCTGAGTTGTTGTCCGTGCACAATTTGTACACAAGTATTTAACAGTAATTTTGTACAAAAAAAAAATTTAAACAGATTTCTTGGATCGCTTCAAAATTAAGAGGTCGGCAAAAAATCGTAAGATATATCGATAAATTTACGAATGCTATCGATTTAATAACTGCTTCTATAAAACTTATGTATGCAAGTAAGTTCATATGTATGAGCGCTTTTAAACAACTCATAATGTTAGGTGTTGTATGGATTTATGTAATTAAAATAATGTTCCTCCTTCCGTGCACATTTGATCCACACTTAAGCTGCAAGTGGCAGCCCCTCTCCAGTGGCAATCAAACTTGTCAAATGATCGTGGCCGTGGCCGTTACTGCTAATGATGATAAATTAAATTTATATTTCTTGTTGCAAAAAATTTAAAAAAAACGTTAAATATTACAAGAATAAAAAAACCACCTCCAAATACTAAAAATCAAAATCTTATATGCAAACTAGTCATTATAATGAAGATATACGAGTTCTAGAATGAGTTGCTTGAAACCGGAAATGTGTTGTACTTCTTGTTGATTGCATGTTTGGTTGTTCAATCATAACCGTTGACGACTTTTTTAGTTTTTGTACAAATATGAAACGCTGCTGCATTTAACCAGTTTTGCACAGCTTCGAATCAATTCAAAGTGCGACTGCGTCAGCTTGTCAAAATAATCAAGACTGTAATTAAATGATCACAGCTTATTTGATAAGAAGACATAGTCGAAATACGTCGAGTGTAGGAATTTCGAAAATTTGACAAGTGTCAAAAAAATGTCGTTAATAAGTCTATAGAAGTGGTTTTGGTGGAAGCCACGGTGTTGTGATGGTAGCGTGCTCCGTCTGCGACACCGAATACCCTGGGTTCACGCCCCGGGCAAAGCAACATCAAAATTTTAGAAATAAGGTTTTTCAATTAGAAGAAAATTTGTCTAAGCTGGGTCGCCCCTCGGCAGTGTTTGGTAAGCACTCCGAGTGTATTTCTGCTATGAAAAGTTGTCAGTAAAAACTCATATGCCTTGCAGATACCGTTCGGAATCAGCATAAAACAAGAAGGTCCCGTCCCCCCCACTTGTAGGAAAAATTAAAAAAGGAGCACCAAGCAAATTTGAAGAGAAGCTCGGCCTAAAATCTCTTCTGAGGTTATCGCGCCTTACATTTATTTATAATTATAACAAACGTGATATCAAAACTGCTTCTAATAAATTACGAAATGTGCAGACTTCTAATGAGTTTACTATATTATTATCAAACGAGAAGTTCTAAAAGCTGTCAGTTCTTTCAACTTATGGCGAAATAATTTGTCATATGTCAGCAGTGGCTGCATTTGACGATTTAAGTATGTACACCTTTGGCAGACTCTTATTTACTGAGGTATATAGTCCGCGAAAATTATAAAGATTTCGATCGCTTCGATGATTGTAAATTTGTGTGCCTTGGAATAAAAAATAAATAAATATTGCTATTGCACCGACCTAGGTGAAACTGTTTCTGCTTAATTAAAACCTATCCTTTTGTTTACATATTTGACCAGGAACTTTCATATTGGTAGCTCTAAACAAAGCTGTTAACAAAAACAACTTAGAAGACAGCTCAGCCAGTGCCGCTGGAAGGAAACAAACTTGAACATAAAATAATTTAAAAAAAAATTTTAGTTAAACGGGTTTATTGAAATCAATTAAGTAATAATAATACTAAAGCATAGAAAATAATTAGATAGGTCCTAGGTACTAGTCATCACATTCCTCATTAATCTAGGGCGTTCATCAGACAATTAAATAAAAGCGTTGGACGCGTCAAATTTCTATTGATAGTCATATATAAGACCAGCTGAACCTTAATAAGGTTATGCGACGCCTCAAATTTTTAGAAATTTCACGCGCCCAACGCTTTCATTTATTTTTCGGATCAGCGCCTCAGATTGTTGAGGAGTGTGATGACTAGTACCTACGACCTATCTAATTATTTTCTATCTTTAAGTATTATTATTACTTCATGTAGGTATTGTTTTCAATAAAATCTTTTAACTTAAAATTTTTTTTAAATTATTTTATTTTATTTTTTATTGAAACTAAAAACTATTCTTGTATCCACTTGCAACACTAACCCACTCTCGGTCTATTTAAAGACCGATTTATAGCCTTAAAATTGATTTATTACCGCTAGTAAATATCTAATCTCAATTATATTAGGTATTTAATTTTTATTACATCTAATCTTTTTAATCTAAATGAAGGTAACTTAATGCCTCTATCACCAGCTTCATCTATACATTTTTGTAGGTGTGACAATATCATCGTTTGAATTATATTTTATTCACGCTTATGCATTGCACTCAAAATTGATATGTATGTTGACATATAACAACAAATTAATGTCACCTATCAGCGCTTTTATGGGAGTTAACCATACGAGCCATTCTTTATTTGTGGGTGCGCATGCGCATTCTTGCTTATGGATTTGATCTGGCTACTTATGCGCATTCACAAATGTACGATTATGTTTGTTAATTTGTTTGTATGTAGGCGGAATTCCTGCATTTTGATTGCATATTAACTAGCGTGAAAACTAATAAATAAAATTATAGTTTTGATGAAATTATTTTTATGTGGCACATGAACCAGATCATTGATTATTATTACCCACCTTTGCATTGTTAAAAATAATTACCAGCAATAATTTGTGTTATTATTATTATTGTCTGCTGATATTGTCATATTGCACAGAGCAGCTACAAGTACTAGGTTATATAGTAAATTTATATATATTGTACTTTCAAAATTTTTTATAATTCTATTCATAAAAAAATAGGGTGTTACGATAAGTAAGAATGTGTTCGATTTCACTTTTATTGATGATCGGATGATAATCAAGCAAAAAACGTTGCTAACCCATGAAGAATGTTATGCGGAATTATTAGTAATGCAAGTGGATCGTCACCTCAGTACGTCACTAGTTGAGGGCATTTAAGTGGTTGTTTAGCGCAATTAAATGCTTTGTAGAATACCATTTTCTCCAACCCAATTGCCAACTCCACCTACGGGAGGCCCAGACAAGGATCTGGTGACGAAAAATTCATTACGGATGGAGAGAAAGAGATGAAAGTTCCAACAAATTTTATACCGAATCGATCCAAAAATAGTCATGATAATACTGTGGCGAATATTAGCAGTTGTATACATAACTATGCTGCTATTAACTAAATGCACAACAAGAATAAAGCAAGCAACCACACTTGTGTGCGTGAACATATTAAAATAAGCCATTTACACACATACATAGAAGGCGACGAAGAGTATTTCACAAACATAACCAGCAGCTTAAAGCAAAGAAATTATCTCACATACTCATATGTAGTCATCAGTTAAGAGCAGATGTTTTTACTCACACATACACATGCATATAGCTAAATAACCAAGCGGGAGATACAACTGTTCTAGAAGTCATGTGCGCGAAACGTCTAGACTAAGGAGAACTGGGTGAACGGGGTAACTGAGAGTATAAAAGCAGCGCAAACTGAGGAATCAGTAATCAGTTTGATTTTAAACATGCTAGTAGTTAAGTATAGTTGTGAAGTACTACTCCCAAAGTAGTATAAATAAAGACAGTTTTGCAGTACTGAATATTGGAGTTATTTATTCACAGTTCAGCGATTCGAACGTTAGCCGAAGGTGCATAGTAATCAGAAAGCCCCAAAATTCGTTACAATACCTTAAGGTACTCGTTACCGAGCTTTTCAGATCTAAGTATTTATATCCCCAAAGGGTTACCAAAATCAACAAAAATCTCTAGAATCTTCCAGGGATATTTTTACTGCTACTTCAGCATCAACTTAAACTGAACACGATATTGAAACTCATCACTAAATTCGGCTCAGCAAGTTAATAGTCTTAGAATAATGTCGTGGTGTAAGTTTGAAATATGCCTGTCGTAAAAAGCGACTAGAATCTAAAGTTCCCAAAAGTAACGGGGCTTAAAAACTAGTTTCCGCGGTAGTCGGACTAGTAATAGAAGGTACTATTACTTCAGCGTACCGAGTTCACATCCGGCAAAGTACTATCTACATCAGCAACACTGCGCCATACTTTTGAGAAACGTTTCTGCTGTTACAACAATAACAACAGTATTGACGTAAAGAGCACCTGTGACTATGGCTTCAGAAACTTCAATGTGCGTGAGGTAAAATAATAGAACATATTTCAAGTCATCCAATAAATTTTGGATTAGCACGTCAATCATATAAAGTTGCATTTGATTGATACGATATAACCAATAGAGGGTCTTCTGCGTCATTCTCCGTAGCGATCCACTTCACCCTGTCAGTCGCCCTTTTCCTCTCGATTCACCCACCACTCAAAGATTTTCCTTATCCCCTTTTCCCTCTTTTTTCCTTTGTCTTCACCTCCAATTCTATCGCCCACACTATCTCACTCACCCCTTTCGACGCCCCTGCCTCCCCATTCTTCCGCCCTATCACTTGCAGTGAATTGAAGCGGCAATCGCAAATATGCTGACTTTAAACAATTTTCTGAACGTAAGGAGGAGAGCGAGCAGAGTTGGTGGTACGAGGTGGGACAGCTTTTATGATGGGTACCCTGGTGGCCCATTTTACTTCATTAGGCGAAAAGAGGAAACGTAGAAGGTGTAGGCGAATGTGGATGCGAGCGACAAGATGCATTTTCAGCGCACATGGTGCCAGATAAAGTACTAGCGACACCAGAAACTTAATCTGAAGATCAGAAGACGTATACAACTTCTCCAAAGCGTTTCAAGAATGGGCTGATATACTACAAACATTATTTTTTTCCCCACCCTCCCAATAAACATTTTTGTTCACTCTTAATTCGAGATGCATTTGAAAGCTAAGTTCAGTCTCAAAATCTCAGTCTCAAATTTATCTCAAATAACCGTTGATAGCATTATCGAAACGAAGGGCACAAAATGCATACGGGATTCCTCTACATCTCAAATTAAGAAATTTTACTTGATCGAATCCGTCTCAAACATTATGGGAACGAAATAGAATCGAGAAAGAGGGGGCTATATATGAGTGTTGGTGATATTGTCCTCAAAAATGTACCCATTTGGAAATACATGTTTGAGAAAATTTTGTAAAAACGGTGAATCTCAAATATAAACAACACTGAAAGCCCTATTTGGAATGTCATGCTGAACATACAGCCAGTAGATATTGCGGGAAAGGTGGTCGCTGCCCGGTGGTTGGCCAGGCTACGTGAAATGGGCTATGGGCTTTCTGAATTCAGACACTCTAGCCTTCTCACCAGATTCGACTTTATCCCTGACAGGATGGACTATTTTATACCGATAACTGCTCCCTATACAACCTTCATCCCAATCATTCCCCCTAGAGAGGAGTGGGGAAGAGGACTCATCGGGGGCAAGGGACCGGCTAAATTGTTCGCGGATGGATCGAAGTTGGACGGAAAGGTTGGTGGGGGGTATTTTGGCCAGAGCTAAATATAAGCCGCAAGTTTAAGCTGATCATTGCAGGGTATTCCAGGCGGAAGTTGCTGCGATTAAATAAATAAAATGCTATACAGTGCTACTACGGTTAGGGAATTTAATATCTATCGAGGGTAGTCTGAGAGTACCTGACCTCGCTTACGATTGCATCAAACTATTTAATAATTAAAATTATCTGGGTCCCGGGCTATAATGATATCCCGGGCCACTGTCAAGCGGATCTCTTAGTCCGCATCTGCACACCTGTACCGGGTGAAGATGGTTGTAGGGATTTCGGGATTCTGCTGGCCCCCTGTGGTTTGTTCCTCCATAGCTGGGTCTCGAGTCAGCTCAGCAAACGTTGGGCGGACACCACCTTTTGCAGGGTAGCCAGATCTTACTGGCCGGAAGGGGATGGCAGGAGATTTGCCAAAATATTTGTGTTCACTAAGTCTCATCTATCAATGGTCATTGGGGTTTTGACAGGGCACTGCCCCATGCGGTACATCTCAATATACTGGAAACCCCATCCTGCTGTAGGTGTATGGAGGGTGGAATCATGAAATCACGTTATGCTTGATTGCCCAACTTTTGCCAAAACTAGGTGAAAGTACTTCGGTCGCAACTCACTTGGATCTCCCGAGGATTTATCCAAGGTTGAGATCGGTATCATTCGGAACTTTATCGTTGCTACGCAACGATTCTCTAAATAGCTATAGCACCGTTACCGTTATTTTAGTGTACGTGGTATCATAACGGACCTTCATGTTGTCCAAGTGAGCTTCCCCAATCAGGGCAGTTACCTCCCAACCTAACCTAACCTATTTTGAATTAAAATTTTCTTCAACTTTTGAGAACTTACGTTACGTTGTTCATTTTCGATCTTTCCGTATTATTAGACACTCAATTTGACTAAAATGGAAAGCTTGCGCCTTTAACCCGACGACAACCATAAGATCATTTAACCTTACTCTAATACGAATTTAACTTCTAACTGAATTTTTATTTTATTCGAGTTCATAATCGTTTTTTTTTTTTGCAATTCGCAACCGTTACCTTTGTTCAACAAAAATTGTATAGCCTCTATGTTATCGCCTGAGGCGCTAGAACACGCTGTGCGCACGCTCTACACACTTCTAGACGGAACAAAGCATCAATTTAACGGGTCACAGCTGCTCGCAAGTTAAACCGCCAATTGTGTGTGTTTGGTCATGGTCATTATTTGACTGCCTGCCTGGCGGTGATTTAATTTTCGGTTTTATTAAATTTTAAAAGCATTTTTTTTTTTTTTCAGAACACTGAATATAAAAAGTTTATAACAATTTGTCGTTTTGCTTGTATCATGCGCTCATGTGTTTGGCATAACATTACTATTTACATACAAATACATGAGTTTCACATTCTATATGTTTCACCAAAGTTTGTCAACTCTTGTTGCTTGTCATTTTAGGCAGCTGTCCGATATCGATACATTTAGAATCCATTCACTTGCCGGTACCATGCATTGTTCAATTTTGATTTTGTTTTGCAAATTTTTATTTGATTCGTTTGATTTTATACAGTAAAATATTTAAGTAAGTAGTTCATGTGTGTAATCAATTTTTTATTGTTTAACATAGCCTTGTTAAATATTTTTTTGCTTACCGCAATAAAATCAGTTTTTATGTACAATTAATTAGTGGACATATATTATTTGAACACCTACAGATTGTCGCATGGTCAAATCATGTCTATTTTGTATGTATGTGTGTGTATACATGTGTGTATGCTAATAATGCCCACCACAGCGACGAGGCGTACAAGATTGTGCTAAGAAGATATCAAATTAATTAAGCTTTTATGATCTAGATTTTGCACAGATGCATATATATTCTTGGCGCGTTATGGTCAATATATCAATATATATACTAGGGTGTACAAAGAAATACATTTTTTTTCTATTCTATTTCTCAAGGTCTTCTCTTCGTCGCATGTGCTATTTTTATACTTTTCGCGAAAATGAAATGGTATATTAACTTCGTCACGAATCTCAAAATTGTAAGTCCGTAAAGGAGAAAATATAGACACACCAATAAGTATACCGAAATGATCAGAATGAATAGCTGAGTTGATTTAGCCATGTCCGCCTGTCTGTTTGTATGCAAACTAGTACCTCAATATTTGAGATATCTTGATAAAATTTGCTGAGCGGGTATATTTAGGTGTCTAATTAGACATTTTTCGCAACCGGCCGGATCGGACCATTATAGGATCTATCTCCCATACAACCGATTTTTTCAGAAATAAGGATTTTTGTCATATCTTCCTCAATTTAAAAGATTTAAGCTTCAAGCGTCACCATATGCTTTCGTATATTGTACATATTGTTGTCTGAAAACAAATGGATGATATCGGTCGTATATATAGCATATATTTCCCCCACAACCGATTGTTCTGATAAGAAGCTTTTCGTAATTACTGCCCCATTTTAACATCTAGAGGCTTCAAATTTCACCAAATGCTTAAGTATAGAGCATTCATTGTTGTCTGAAAAACTTGTATAGATCGGTCGCATATATGGTATGTATCCCATACAACCGATTGTTCATATAAGAAACCTTTCGTAGTTTCTGCCCCATTTTAACCGCTAGAAGCTTAAAATTTCACCTAATAATCACGTATATAGCATATTGTAACGAATTTTAGGAAATTTCGTTTATTTGCAATCTTCTGCTACCGTTCGTATCGCTGAACTGTCGAATAAATACATAACTCCAAAATTCTGTATTGCAAAATTATCTTTATTAGACTACTTTGTGAGTATTACAATTATACTTCACAATTATTCTTTGTTTCGCAACTAACAGCGTGTTTAAATCTAAATATTCCTGATTACTCAGCTTGTGCGGCTTTTATACTCTCCGTTGGTACGTTCGCATTTTTGTCCTAAGGTCTAGACGTTTCACCTTCTAGAGCTTTTGTATCTCCTGCTTGGTTACCTATATCTATCTATATACATGTATATTTGTAGTTTATGTTTATCTTATAGCCATATGCGGGCGTATGTGTGAGTAACTACTTCGGCTGATGATTACATGTGTTTGGGAGTATCTCTTCGTTGCCTTGTATTTATATGTGTAAATGATGATTGATTTGTTCATGTACACAAGAGTGGCAGCTTGCTTTATTGTTGTTGTATCTTTATTTACTAACAACATAGAGGTGCTTTGCACAGAGAGTATATTAACTTTGACTGGATAACGGTTGGTTCGAGATAGATATAGATTTCCATATATCAAAATCATCAGTATCGAAAAAAAATTTTATTGAGCCATGTCCTTCCGTCCTTCCGTTAGCACGATAACCTGAGTAAATTTTGAGATATCTTCACCAAATTTGGCATACTAGCTTATCTGGACCCAGAATAGATTGGTGTTGAAAATAAGCGAAATCGGATGATAACCACGCCCACTTTTTATATATATAAAATTTTGAAAAAACACAAAAAACCTTATAATTTAGTAAATAATACAACTAGAATGTTGAAATTTGACATGTGGACTGATAAAAATTAAAAAAAAAAAAATTTAAATGGGCGTGGCACCGTCCACTTGTGATAAAATTAATTGTACAAATATTATTAATCATAAATCAAAAATCATCAAACCTATCGTAACAAATTTCTGAGGTTGCCTTTACTATTTGAAGAAAAAATAACGAAATCGGTTAAGGACCATGGATATACCTATAAACATAAGCTTATACTACGAATATGACACTTTTGTGAACAACCAAATTCTTTCCTAAGAAATGAGTGCCACGCCTATATTGCAAAATGTTCAGCTTCAAGATCGAATGAAGTTAGCGTGTCAAGTTATCTAAGAAGAAACTATTTTCCTTTTGATACTACACTCAGAAAAAAACACTTACCTACTGAAAATGAGGAAAACATTTGCTAAAAAAATTTTCTTTAAATTTCAATTCAATTAACTAAAATTTAAAATGTTTGTATAATACCAATTTCACACAGAAGGTTAATGAAATAGTTAATTAAGTTTTCTACATTAAAACCCTTATTGAACTCAATTTTCCGTACAAAATTCAAGTTCCTTACTGCTGCGACCCACAGCAAAATCAAACATTTACATCATATGGAGTTTCGAGAAAACTGACAAAGTTTACACATTACCGTTACCAAATGAAAATTAGTTTCTTTTTTATATGGAGTGAGTTTTTCTGGATAATCATAAAACGAAGGGCTTACTTGTAACTTAAATAAATATGTCCATTTAGTCATTATAAGTTTTGTCGTTTTGATATTGTGGCGAATGTTGGCATCACTATGCTGTGAGTAAATAATCACAACAACAAAAACAGCAAGCAGCCACACTTATTTACATGTGCACATTAAAGCAAGCAGCCAGACTTATGTACAAAGCAACGAAGAATATTCTACACACATAACCAGCAGCTCGAAAGGAAGCGATATCTCACATACACACATGTAGTCATCAGCTAAAAGCAGAAGTGATTACTCACACATTCACACGCATGTAGCTAAATGACGTAGTATGCGATATGACTGTTCCATGTGAAAAGTCTAGACCTTAGGAGGAATATGCGAACGAGGGAACAGAGAGTAAAAAAGCAGCGCAAGCTGAGGAATAATTAATCAGTTTGATTTAAACCGCTATTAGTTGTGTAGTAGAATTGTGAAGTACCACTCCCAAAGTAGTAGAAATATAGACCATTTTTCAATACTGAAAATTGGAGTTATTTATTCGATAGTTCAGCGATTCGAACGTTAGAAGTAGGTGCATAATTATCACGACCCGCGAAATTCGTTACAATATGGATCTCTGTACAAAGAGGAAAAAATTAAATTGTTGCAAAAACTATATAACTTTCAGATCAGCGACCTTGGTAGTTTATATCTATACCTTAAGTAGAAACTAGTAAGAAATTAACCTATGTGATAGTTTGAAGTCATTGTAATGAAGACCATTTTTAAATTCGCCAATCAAATTTCGGTAGATAGTTGCAAAGGGAAGAGGGATATGCATTAAAAGGTAAATTTTTTGAAAATATGTAAATGTTGTGTTTTGTTGTGGACCTCCGCAATTATCTCATTATTGCCTTATTGAATGCTAATGTAGTCAAAAATCTACTACTTTTTGCTTGATGGATCATATTTTATTGTCAATGCAACAAATGACAATTAAAAATAAATTATTTTTAATAATTTACGAAACATACAAAAATGACAAAAAAATTAAAATTTTATTTTCGCTGCATTTGCAACAAAAGTTAATATGGCTTTTTCAAAAATTGGCACATAATCGGTTAGGTGTGAAACATCTGAGAGTTGTTGTTTTTGTTGTTGTAGCAGTGCTTCGCCCCACCTAATAGCTGCGACCGATCACAAATTGTCATCAATATCCTCTAACGGGAGTCCAAGGAAACTTGCTGTTTCAACAGGGGTGGACGATAATGACAGGGGTGTTAGAGGCGTTGGTTCCACATTACAATTAAAGAGATGGTTGGTGTCATGTTGGGACACATTGCAAGCGGGGCATACATTTTTTATGTCGGGGTTGATTCTGGATATGTAAGAGTTTAACCTGTTACAGTATCCAGAACGAAGTTGAGCCAGAGTGACTCGCGTTTCCCTGGGGAGTATGCGTTCCTCTTCCGCAAGTTTTGGGTACTGTTCTTTGAGTACTGGATTCACCGGGCAATTCCTGGCATAAAGGTCCGACGCCTGTTCGTGGAGTTCACCAAGGACCTGCTTGTGTTTTTTTGCTTCATACGGCAGTGTTCTCAGGTGCCGTATTTCCTCAAAATGCTTACGGAGATGACTCCTTAAGTCCCTAGGCGGTGTTGGCTTATCAATCAGATGTCTGTTGGGATGCCCAGGTTTCTGAGTATTCAATAGGAGAGTAGTTGCAAATGGATTTTATTTTGTTTGCCTTAATGGTTATGGATAGCAGCCGTATATTAAATATTTTTTGCAAAAGCGGTATATTTTTTTGGGGCTGCTGACAGATGTTCGCTTAATGGAGCAAGTGGCCCTGTGTCGATATTGTACGTCGCACTCTTGTGAGAATATAATTTGGGGTGATAAGTACCTTTACGCAGTATATGAATTCAAGTTTTCTTTTATTTTTTTAATAATTTTATTTTCTATAAAACAAGAAGTATTACATAATAACATTTTTGATGGATATTATGTCTATTGCTTATAATCTAACCCCCATATGCATAAAAAATAAAAAAGGGTTTATAAAGATTTTTAAAATAACTTTTCCCTACAAATTTCGAATTATAAGACTTTTATAAACCAATTTTATTTTTTATGAATAAGGGAGTAAATCTGTAAAAGTATATCAATGGAGTTATCGAAAAAAAAATTATATTATATTTTTAATTTAATATAAAAACATATCTTCCAATCAGATGAATATTAAAACTAAAATAATGGATCTATAAATAAGAATAAAAAATAAAAAAAACAGTATTAGCTACATAATAGTTACACAAAGCCTCGTAAATTTCGAATATAATAAAAATTTAAAGGAATTTTATCTTAAAAAAATCTCTTTTTATAGTGCGTTATTGAAAGAGAACAGGAAACCCTGGTGCAGGGCAGAACAAAAACAACATTATTATGAGAAAATAAAATACTATTTAATACATATTTCTAAGGCAGTGTACGATGTTCCTTTTCAATATCGATTTATGGAAAAATGCAGTAAATTTAATAACTCAAAGATGTAAGCAAATTTACGATATTTGTGTTTTTAAGTACGCAATATATAAAGATATTTTCTTAACATTGCGAATCGCGCATAAGAAATATATAATTTCATCTGTCATGTTAATGAGATGGAAGTATGTGTTAGAAAACAAATTGATTGACAAGTTGCACTTGGGTTACCTATCTAAAGCACTGTTCGCCTTTTTAAATCTTTTTGGTGTGTCAACATTTTAGCTCAATTTTTTATCGAATTCATAATAATTTGCTATCGATAACAAAGGTTATAAATGCGTTCCTGATTTTTTATTGAAAAGGTATCCATATACGATCGAAAATGTATTGCTTATTTATCGAAAAGTTATCGATATGGTACTAGATAGTTACCGATAAATTATCGATTGAGTTATCGGTATTTAATTAACATATTTATTTATATATGTTTAAAGTTGTCGATTTGTCAACTGAGTGTTACCAATTCGCTAGCGAAAAGTTAATGATTTGTTATAGAATACCGATTGAACTTCACCAAAAATTGTAACCCGACTATAAGTTAAAAAAAACCGATAAAAAATCGACCAAAAAACCAATAAGTAGCCAACCAGATGCGGCGATAACGAGCCGATCATGCGACGAATTATCGTTATCGATAATAAAATAAAAGTTGTTGGTATCGGTTGTTGAGAAGCTGACCAAGATCTTGCTCAAAAAGCCCGAAACTATTTGTTTCTGTAAGTAAAATTAGCGATATTTTTATGCACCTTCATAGTACACGCTTACACTTTTCTTTCCCACACATTTCGTTTGTCAGAAAATAAGTAACGTCTGGCGGCTCTGAACTATATATTTGTAACAAAAAAATTTTTGAAATTTTCACCCAGTTTTATAAAGGAAATTTAAATTGAAAAGTATTGCCCTTGAACTATATGCAAATGGTATCTTAGTTGTTGTTGTTGTAGCATTGCTTCGCCCGATCATTGCATAGCATTGGTGCGACCGATCACAAATTGTCATCAATGTCCTCTAACGGGAGTCCAAGGAAACTAGCTGTTTCAACAGGGGTGGACCATAGTGAGAGGGGTGTTAGAGACTTTGGCTCCACATTACAATTGATGAGATGGTTTGTGTCATGTGGAGACACATTGCATGTCGGGATTGATTCTGGATAGGTAAGAGTTTAACTCGTTACAGTATCCAAATCAAAGTTGAGCTAAAGTGACGCGCTTCTCTAGGGAGAGGGTTCTGGGTATTTTTCTTTAAGTGCTGGATTCGCCAGGCAATTCCAGGCATAGAGGTCCGACGCCTGTTTGTGGATATCACTGAGGACCTGCTTGTGCTTTTTTGACTTTTATGGCTGTGTTCTCAGGTGCCGTCTTATTGATGGTATAGTGACAAAACAAAGTTTGAAAATTAGATGCAACCTTTCTAAACAAATATTAAAAAGTATCGACATACATAGATATATATATATATATATGTATATCATGCGTATTACAATTAGTTTTAAATTAATATTCGGGGTAGCTTTTTTTTCAATTTTCTTTAATGTATCCTGCTAAGAAATTAAATACAATTTTTTCATGCTTTTAACAAAAAAATGAAGTTGTGTTTATGATAGTGAAAAAAATTTATTGGTTTAATGCATTTGTAAAATTTGGCACTGTCAAATAGAATTGAACTGATGATGTTTAAATAAACTAAACCTTATTCCTAATTAACTTAAAAGTAATACAATTAAGACAATTAAGATCGAATTGTTGGAGGAAGAAAAAATGGATAAATGATGTATATTGGAACGAATTTACGTCGTGACTTGCCAAATTTGATTTCAAGACAAACCGTTCTTCGATAACGAAAATCGAACACTGATGATGGCACAGCGCCGTAACCGATTTGTCTCGAAACCAAATTTGACAAGGGATCACGTAAATTCGTTCCAATATACATCATTCATCCACCCTGTCGGAAAATCAACAAAACAAAATGAGTGAAAAAATGGATACATTTATGAAATTATATTGTAGATATGTACATATGTATATCTTTTATAGCAATTTTATTAACAAAACAAAAATGATGGGAAAGATTTTTATAATGTGAAAAATAAGTCAGATTTATATATTTTTTTAACCTTACATATACATAATATGAAGAAAATAATTACATTAACTTTGAATAGACCTAAAATTAAATTTTCTTTCATATGAAATTTTTATGATATTCGTAAGCCAACTTTAGTTCCTACACCGGTCTGAGCATCATACAAGCCCATGCTTAAAAAAGTGCGGCAAGCCACTGTCATCATACAAATTAGTTATCTTAAAAGGTTTTATTAGCTTCCAAGAGGAGATATGACAAAACTACCTTAAACATTTTATTTTTTTTTTCACGCTTTTTGTTACGTTTACGATGTATAAATGCACAGGGAAGGCAAATTTTGATTCATATGTATTAGACTGGTTCGATTTATGAACAGATATCGCGCCATCGATTTTTTGATAGGATTTGGGCTCAGAAAAAAAAGTTCCACTACGCATACCCAAAAAAATAATTTTCGAGCCTGCGAAATTTCATTTTTTTGACTTTTTTTCGACTTTGATTTTTAAGGGTTTTTTCATGACCTACTAAACAAATTTTCATTTGATTGTAAAATTTTCATGTCCGACCCACAAATTTCTGCTAAAAAGGATGGAGATAACAGTTTTTTGAAAAAAAAAAAAAAAAAATAAAATAAAATAAAAAAAAAAAAAAAAATTATATACTGTTATCGACAACGTTTTTAGCGGACATTTTTGGGTCGGGCAGGGTATACATATGAACATTTTTTAGTAGGTCATGAAAAAAACCTTAAAAATCAAAAAAAAAAAATTAAATTTCGCAGGGTTGAAAATTATTTTTTTGGGTGTGCGTAGTGGAACTTTTTTTCCTGAGCCCAAATCCTATAGAAAAATCGATGGCGCGATATCGGTTAACTTTCGTCCATACAAATCGACCCACCCTAATATGTATAATTTCCTTTCCATAACACTGTCCGCCAAGAAAATTTAAAAAAAGTAAATTTTGTCACGAAAACTTACGTTCATTAAAAATCTTCATATTCCCTCTGAAAGTGCAATCATTTGCCTCACAAACGCTTTATAATTTTTCCCAATATTTACTTGATATAAACGTTTTTTTACCATACGCCCTTGAACGCTGCGCATAAAATCAATATGCACAAGTATTTCAGACAGTTTTTCTAATAATGGGGTTAAAGTTGTTTAGCAGATGGACTAGTCGGAAAAAGGAAGTATCTTTTAATAAAATTCTATTTCGAGCATGCATGGTTTGCTGAACTCGTCTACATGCAGTTATTAAGTAATTAGTGTGCCTAAAATTAGACTTCAAATTTTGAAAAAAAAAAAAATGTTTGTATGTTTACTGGTGTGTTCAATTTTACTTAAGATTTTTTAAGAATTAATGAGCTTAACACCGATAAATGATAATACTTATTCAATTATTATTTTGGTTTTATTGGGAAAAACTGAAAAGAAGGAAACATTTACTGGCATATCGCGATGGTACCATTTCGAAAACCGCCACGTCATCATCGTCAGGTAATTTCGTAATGTTTATTTATTTCAGCAGGTTTTACCGGGAATCAGCAGTTTGTCCGCGGTTCGATGTTAAATGTTTCCTTCTTTTCAGTTCTTCCCAAAAAAACCAAAATAATAATTGAATAACAATTATCATTTATTGGTGTTAAGCTCATTAATTCTTAAAAAATCTTATGAAAAAAAGAAATAAATAAAATTGTAGCTCTTTAAGACCTAAATATCTTGAAAAAAAATGAATCAGCTTAAAAAACCCAACACTTAATTCAGATTTAGCGTATCAATAGACGTTAGAAAAATATTGGATCATCTTTGGGTCTAAAAAACTTCTCAGCCTGTGTAATTTGTTTGTAATGGTGCCCATACCAGCATACATGTTTTTAAGCATAAGCGAAAAGATTTTGCATTTACGAGCAGTGAAATTTTGAAAATGATAACAATTAAAAATTTAATTTTTTAATAATAGCTTTAAGATTTAAAATAACTCCAGCATATGTCTGCTAAAATTCTAAACAATTTTCGAGTAAACTAACCGTACTTGAACTTCCCCATTTACTATTTTCTAGATTTTATTTTCGCTATTTTTCCTTTCTATACACCGAAAAAATAATTATCTAATTTCTCGCATTGTAAATATTTTTCTCAAGTAAGCTAATGAAATTTTTCAAAAACTAAGAATTTTTGTCCTAAAAACTAGGAAACTTTATACATTACTTAAAAAAAAAATAAAGTTCTATAAAAAAAATATTTATGGTTGTGCAGAATATTTCTTTGTGTGTAGTTGCCACTTCTCTCCACATTTTTACTTAGCTTAAAAATATTTTTCATACACTACTACAAACAATTTGCTTAACCATTTCTTACAACTAAAAATAGCTTAACTCAAAGCCAACAATGGCTCATAATCCATATCTTTCGCACTCGTCTTCTTCTTATATTTCTTTTGTAATTTTGTTTTGGCCAATTTTGATTTGGATTTGCTCGCTCGCAGCTTCTTTGCCTCCTTCTCTTCCTGCTCCTTCTCACGATCAAGCAATTCCAACTGTTCAAAGATGTTCTTCGGACGGGGATGTGTACTCGAATTTGTGGAATTTTTCGCTGCATATACAACAACAAATTGTGAGAAAGCCGAATCTGCGGGCGTATTTATATCAGCAAAATCACGGAAATCAGCAAATTGCTCTTCCGGATAAGTATACTTTGCTACGAATTCTTCATTCGATGGACGCCCATGGCCATTTGCATCACCATAATATTGATTGAAATCACTATTTTCATCAGTGTGATAAGGCATTTCCTCTTCGGGATAGAAAGTGCCACCACGTAGTACACCAAAATCACCAGAACCTAAAATTGCAGGATCAAAGCTACGTTGTGTTGGTCCCAATGGTACTTGATCAGGATGTGGTGCTGCATATTTGGGTATGGCAGGACCATCGGGTATAGGGAAGTAGGGGCGCGAATGTCCTAATGGTGGCGCCTCGCGGAAGAATGGTGGATAATAATTTTGTGCCGCCTGTGTATGTGAGTCAATGGGTGTGGGATGCGGTATGGATGGCTGATGTACATCGGAACGTGCTATGACATGTTGTTCATTAGGTGTTATTGGACGAAAGTGGTATGTGGGTGGCACATGGAATTGTTGTTCTTGTGAGCGTAGCACGGTGACTGGTGTAAAATCATTTGGTTCCATTAACATGTCAGCATCCTCTTCGGGGAACTCGACTGCGGATGATAGAGAAAAGAAAAAGTTAATTGATTAGTAAATAATTTAAACAATTTTCATTTATATGAATACTAAAACACAACATCATTATCATTTTATAGACATAATTTCATATATATATAAAAAATCTTTAAATGCAAAAATGAATTAGGTAATTTATAAGGTTGCATATTCGTTGTATAAGCTACATTCAAATCAAATTGTATATTTGAAGCTATGTGAACAACTTAAAACTTAAGACTTAAATTAATATACGACACTCCCTTAATTTGACATCTTTATCCAAACATAGTATGTATAACCTATTTAGGTGAGTGAGAGAGATATAAAGATAGACCAGCAAAGCTAGGATGACAAAAAGTGACAGAAAATTGGAGAGGAGATAATACTTGCGGAGAAAAAGAGAGATATAGAGGGATATAGAAAAGAGTGGAGTGAACAATACAATTTTTTTTGAAATTCTTCTAAAAATATGCAGGTAAACTTAAGTTCGGTTAGGACGACGTCTGTGAGGGTTGCTCCTAAGTTTATAAAATATTCAGATCCAGTCAATCTGCAAAACTTTCCATGTTACCTTTTGTTCGAAACCGTGATGAGCGAAAAACGTTGATATTTTACTTTTATCCAAAAATATTGGGAAACCATTTCTAATATCTTCCAAGCGAAGAAGAGCAGCTAGACCGATACAGGACAGTAAAGTCAAAGAGACTTATAAGCTTGCTGCCTCCACAGAAAAGCAATAGGATAAAGTTTTCTGATAAGATGGCCATACAACATTTCAAAATGGATTTATGCGAAGCGGACCACTCCGCGCGAACACAACTGAGTAATCTTCAAATACCTAATAGTTCAACGAAGTTGCTGGCGACCTACCCTGATGACTGCAAGTTTTTAAGGTCCGCATGGCTTTATTTGGATAGAAATGAAACGAGCTTCCTTCTTAAACTAAGCATGCCTGTAGTAAGAATACTTCGGGCATCATCAAAGGTCACTATTACAAAGTACTTTTTGTTGAAACTGTTAGGTTCAAGGGGAAGGGAAGCGGAGTTGTTGTTGTAGCGATAAGAAACCTCCCCAAAACCTTTGGAGAGTGTGTTATCGATGTTGATGGTCCTTTGAAGGATCCAGATCCGGCACGTTCCGGTAACACGCACCATAAAGGTACTAGCCTGACCATTTCGGGAACGATTTATTATGACCACATGAAAGTTTCTAGGCTGGGTTGGAGAAGCTATAAATTGCGCTGGCGACCCCTTGAAAAGGTTACGCTACACAACCCCTCGATTCAGTTTGATATTTTAATCGGCTCTTACGACAGGCATACCTTACTTACTTATTTAATTTTCGTTTAACCGTTCCAACGGTTAAGGCCGCCCAAGAAATCCTTTTCCATCTGGTCCTTCAAGCGGAGTGGGGACCGCCCTCTTCCTCTGCTTCAATATGCGGGTCCGACAGCATTTATTGGCAAGAGTTATTCTTCGCAGGATAGCATAGCTGATGTTGTTGTTTGTGTTAATGATGGTTGCCAAATAAATGGATTTTTTAACAATTTTGAAATTATGGTTGCCGAAACTGGCGTGGCAGCCAATATGCAAATGTGCTGACTTTTTTCCTTGATGACAGCAGTTACTTCGTTTTGCTCTCATTCGCGATCAAACTAATTTTCACCCCAAGTTTGGAATAAGCAGAACTTTCAGCGCGGTTGCTCAGACCGATGATATCAAAGCCCGCTTTTATAGAATATTGTTCCAGCGCGTTTAAGTTCTGCAGCTAATAGAATACAGTACCGCTCTTACATTAAGCTACTGCGTAGTGACTACACAAACGCTTACACTCTGTACTCCCCCATAGTGCATACCACTTCCAAAGACAACGCTTACGCCTTCACTTTGCTTACGTTTACATGCTGAATGCCCTCGTACCGTAGCAAAGATGTTTCAACATCAAAAAGAACTGAGAAATGCTGGGCTATAGTTTTGCCCAACATCAATTATGCCCTGTTGCAAAATTTTTGTTGTGCAGTGTTATCGAATAATGTCGTAGGTGATTGAAAAGGCATGTCTGATCCTAACACTAGAAAAAGTGCTTCCTGATAAAGCTAGCTAATTTACAAGGCAAGTACGTGAGAAAGTGTAGAGCACAATTTATTGTTTAAGCAAAATTTCAGACATAAATAGATTGAATTGACTCTTGTGTGTGGTAGCAATTGTTGCGGTAGCGTTGACAGTTTACGTGAACTTCAAGCATTAAAGTTCACTGCAGCTCAAGCACTCGATAGTTAGGATGCGCCGAGGAAAAACCAGTTAAAAAGTCATTGCTTGTTTTTATACCCTTCATGAACATGAAATGGTATATTAACTTTGGTCCGATGTTTGTAACGTTGAGAAATATAGAAGATAGACTCACCATTAAGTATACCGAATTGATCAGGGCGACCAACTGAGTTGATATAGCCATGTCCGTCTGTCCGTCCGTCTGTCTGTTTGAACGCAAACTAGTCCCTCAAATTTTGAGATATCTCAATGAAATTTGGCACATGGATGTATTTTTGTATTATATTAGACATTTTTCGGATCCGCTAGGATCGGACCACTATAACATATATCTCCCATACAACCGATCGTTCAGATAAGACGATTTTGGTCATTCCTGCCGCAATTTAGGAAGTATAAACGTGAAACTCGGTGATATATATTGTTACGAATATTAGCAACACTAAGGGTTATTGCCATCTCTAAGCGATGCAAAGAGTGACTTGTATGCACATCCATAAATCAATTATTATGTATCTACATAAACGAATCAATCATTATGTCTACACATATGCACGTACACGCAGCGGAGAAGAGATGCACAAACACATGCAGATATCTTATCTGAGATGCTCCCGAAAGTATGCAATTGTAATTGTGGAAGTGTCGCTCACAAATACGCGCGCATATGAGAAGCTATACACGTGCATCTGTAGTTATAATATCATATACATATTTTAATATATTATAGAAGATTTTCTGAAAAAATCACTTTGATCGGATCTATATATAGTATATATCCCATACAACCGATCGTTCAGATAGAAAGATTTTTGGCCATTTGTCCCTTAATTTCCAATATAAAAACGTTGAACTTGGTAATATTTATTCTAATATATCATAGAAGATTTCCTGAAAAAAATTACTTTGATCGGAGCTATATGTATATAGTATATACCTATCCCATACAACCGATCGTTCAGATAGAAAGGTTTTTGGCCATTTCTCCCTTAGTTTCCAATATAAAAACGTGAAATTTGGTGATATATATTCTAATATATCATAGAAGATTTCCTGTAAAAATCATTTCGATCGGAGATATATATAATATATATCCCACATAACCGATCGTTCAGATAAGCGGGTTTTTTGCCATTTTTTATTTTATATTTATCTTAAAAATCGTTTAGGTATGTACATCTGTTCACTATATATTTCTTATCTTATACATCGGATTATTTGGAGATTACGAACGGGATAAGATTATTGTTCAGCCCCATTCATGAAAGGTATGAAGTCTTCGGCACAGCCGAAGACAGTCCCGTCCTTACTTGTTTTTTTTTTTTATTTTAGTTACACGAGTACTTATGTAAGTTGTAAGTGCACATATGTAATTATATACTGCCAGACGTTTTAAAGCCCGGTTTTTCAGTACAACTTAAACTCAGTTTGTCAGTTAAACTACGCTTAAACTTATTCTGCAGTTTTTCAGTCTACTTTAACTGACGTTTAAGCTGAGCTTAAGCGGCCGATATGGCAGGGTTAAACTCTAGTTAACCTATCAGTTATTTGCGTTCGTTCGAAATGGCGTCGAATTGCTCAACTCGAGAATCATAGCGTACTCAGCAAAAGACAGACTTAAAAGCGAGAAATTATATTATTTAAGGTGAAACAATTTAATTCCCAACTTGTGGTTCCCTAATTTATAACAATTTACTACAATATTTTCACGAAAATAAAATAAAATATCATCGTCCACTAACCAGAAGCATGAATGTGAAATTTTTCCTATTTTGTATTATAGGCCTCGTTATATTACCATTTAGATTCTCTAGGTTCTACTTAAATCTAGAGCTTCCTACGCACATGAAACCCCCAATAATTTGCAATGCCATTTTCACGAATGTACAATTCAATCACACAAAGTTGAGCCAGAAAAATGGATGTAGCACATTCATGTTTCTGGCTGGCAACAAGGTAATGAATTTCCTGTTTTGTATGACACATTCGTTGATATGGCTCAATTTTTGAAAAAAAAGTAAGCACAGCACAAATTCGTATGTTCGAATGTTCCGGTATACGTGCCTGAAGGTTGGGCACAAATTATAAGAGGAACTCGTAACTCCCCAAAACTTTTCGAGGTTCACATACAATTGTATGTCGATGAAGAATTTTAATAGCTGATTATCCGAGAAAAGATCGTTGTTTAATTGAAGGTAAACCGGCTTATTCGAAGCCGTCGCCTCTTGCCTCAAAACAAAAAGACAAAATGTATACCAAGAATATCGTTGTCATTATAAAAATCCAGAGGGCAACGCTTTACCCGAACCCAACATTTCAGAAGATTCTGATTCTGATGAAAATAAGAACTAGTTCTAAGTTTGCAATAATTGAAATTGAATTGAAAGGCCCATAGTCATGGTCAAAATAAAATAGGTTTTATATTTAGTTGCTGATTTTTTGACAGATAGCTCATAGAAAATTATGTCAAAAAGATGTAAATCAATTTAAAACCTATTTTATTTTGACTATGACTATGCGCCAATGTGTTTATTTTAATTTTATTTTTTTCATTTGCATACCTAATTTCGATAAGTCACAGCCGCGGATGTTTTCCCAAGTTGGTTGGTTGGTTGCTGTGCTGCCCGGCTATGTAGCCGGGCCCAAGTGGCGCTCTAGGTGCCATTTTGATGCACTTTATCCTGGAACCAATTATATTTTTAGGCTGATGTAGCATGCATATTGTTTTACTCAAACCACTTGGATAAAACAATATACCTACTGATGTCCTTGATGCGGCAGTTTGACACAGCCCTTAAGTCCGGCAACACATTATTGCCTAGAGTTCGGGACCGAAATTTCGCGAGGGCTGGGCACTCGCAGAGGAAGAGAGTAACCGTTTCCTCGGCACCCTCCCAAGTACTGTGATGCTCCGAATCCAAATCCGCCAACAGAATTGGCCTAGCAGGACTTGGCTTGGCTATAACATTATTTAAAAATCAATCTGCAGTGATTTTTTTACATGTTTTGAGGTTAAGGCCATACCATGACCACCTGGGCCAATTCTTATAGTGTATTTGGATTCAGCTGATCTAAATGTATAGAAAACATGATTGGCATTACCTGATCCGACTACTTTTAATTTTTTTGTATAGCTGTGTTAACAAAACATTAGATCAGTTTTTAAACTTTTTGTTGTGCCAGAAAAATGAATGTGCTAAATCTCGGAAAATAGAAGGGATGCGAACAGGGCATTTATCTGTTGAAATAGCACAGTGTGAATATAATATATGTGACCCGGTCTATGAAAAGGTGGCTTATGTCTCAAAAAACAAATTGCGAGAAACAGATGTTAAAGATAAACAATGTATTTCTTCAGTTTCTTAGTAGCAGTTATTTTTTTTTTTTTTTTGAGTCATAAGCCACCTTTTCATAGACTGGGTCACATATAGATACCTTTTTACATTAGAAACTAATTCTCCTAATTTTGAGGGAGCAATAAACTTTGAAACTCGATTTCTCAACATTTTCATTTTGGCACATTCATGCTTCTGGCAAGCGGGCAACGATATATATGGTCAATATTTTAGTCTTTAATGTTACAGAAATACGTATATTTCTGTTCATATTTCCGAAGTATTGAACAAAAGCTGAATATTTTTTACTTATTCTGATGACTAACCCCAAGGGCTATATTTTATACCTATACATTTTTCTTCAATTCTTTGTTGTTTTCAAGATACAGCCAGTTTTAAGCGGTCTTTAATGTTACCGTATTTGGAAGTGCGTTACGTAGTAACGTCACACTTACAGAAAATTCAGCTCAACCTGCCAACTAAAAAACTTAAACAAAGCATTTTCTTCAAGACCAAGGTTGAAAGAAACGGCAACTATTTTAACTTTTGAAAAAAAAAATGTCCGGCAAGTCTACGATTCAAAGTATACAGGTCTTTAACGCTACACAGAAAAGGTCTTTAACGTTACCATTCGATTTCCTTGGAGAATATAGTGAATAAAAAGATATAAAACAAAGTAAAATAATAGTAAGCTTGAAAATTAAATATTTATGTAAATTCAATTCAAGGTACATATCGCACACCTCGGTCTAAAAGGTGCTATGTAAAAAACCTTAAATATTGAAGTTATGCATACCACTGGGTTACACGACTTAATACCTATCGACCTGTATAGTCGATCCAGTAATACCTCCACTATCCACGGAAAAAAGGCTACATGAAAAATAAAAATTACTTTGACATATATACATACATAGCGAAAACAGTCGGATTTTCGAGCATCGTGATTTTTTGAACTGATCGCTGTTTAGATCTAGTTGAGCCATGTTTTATGTTACCGAAAAAAATCATGAAACAAACTAATTATATCCTTCACTAGACGTATCAAAGGTAACTATTTTTCCATCGACTACTTGAATTTGATGCGATGAAGCGATGTTTCGGACATTTTTCGCATTTGCAAATACATGTAAAGTATCAAGAGCATCGTTAGTTTCATCAATTTCACTTTGTGTCATTTCTTCGATTATTATTTGTGATTTGGTACTATTAAAAGCTCTCACAAAGTCAACTGCACAGTTTACTAATTCATCTCGAGCCCTAATATGTTTTCGCACAATCATTTTTGCAGTTGCACCAATGCCATCCACACATCCTTTACCGTGCGAGGTAGCAAAATAATTCCAGTATATTTTTAGACCGAATTTCTCCTCCAATTTTGGAATCATTAAATTTATTTTTAAATTGGGAAGACGGTCCATCACTCCAAATTTTCAACACCTTTAACGACTGTGGTAATCCTGTCAGCAGTTTGAACATGTATGGAACGATTGTTTCCTTAGTGTGGACGAGACTGTCAGATACGAATACCTTCGACTTAAATGATTCGTTGTAATGAAATGCAGTAGTAAATAACGATAATTGACGCTGATTCCAATGAGCGGACTGGACTTCTCCTTGAGCTTGACATACAAAATTTTCAGCGAAATCTACCTGCAACATACCTTCATCACCAAACTCATAGCTTGATGCCCTGGTTCGATCAAACATATTGAATGCGTCTGATTGTGCAGTTTTATGAAGCTGTGTTGTAAGAATTGTTGGGATATCGTCGTAATATGGGCAATCAGATCTGATAACTGGCCAGCCTCTTCACATTTTTCAACACGTTTTCTGTCTGAATCTTTTTTCCAAATTACCCAACTAGCTTCGGTATCAAGCGCGATATTCCCAACTTCCCGATGCAGATTCTCGTTTGTTACACCCGTGCATTTGTCGCATTGTTCAAACCAACAGTTTTTGGTAGCATCGTTGCACAAAAATCTCTGCACAAAACCGTCACTATAAAGTGGAATATTTGGAACTATCTTATGCAACGCAACAACGACTTCGATGAAATTCGAGTGATATGAACACACGCACATGTCGTGTGGTAAATCGTGTATCAATTTAATATTTTTTGGGCGATGTCCACAAAAAAAAGTCAGGCTGCACCATTCTAAATGTAGAAAAAATTAACATATTAAATTAAGCATATGGGATGCGGGAGAGAGTCACGTAGAAACAAATTGAGAGACTCACTTTTTTTCATTTTTTTGCTGTTCAACAAATATCGCATATGCTTCTTTCATAGTGAGTTCCATATGTTTTGTTGGAAGTATTATCATCTTTCCAGTTTTTGGACATGGGTAGTGTTTGACATCCTTTGCTTTAGGTGATGTACGTGAAATATCATCACGATTGAAATATGCATGAATGTCATCTACTAATTCATAATTTTGAACGTATTCTCTTTTATTTCGAGGCAGTTGTATGACATTTATTAAATCTCTACGAGTTTTTTCATCAAAATCATGAATCACTTTTACCAATACAACTTTTTGTTTTCTTGGTGAAATAGGAACAGCTTTCGTTACCTTTAAAGCAGCCTTACCGAGAGTGCTTAAATTTTTATAGCTGTTGTTTATAGCTTCAGTTGGATTATTCTCTTGTTTTCCAGTTTTCTTTTTTCTGTCTCTTCATTTTTTAACTCGTTCACGTGTTGCTTTACGACGCTCTGCAATGACACGATTACGGCGTGTGGTTGACAACAACATTTCTGTAGCTTTCGATCCCTCTCTTCGTTTTTTCATTAATGCAGCCATTTTTTTCTTGCATTCGCCATACTTGTTAATTTTTTTCAAATTAGCAATGTAATTCTTATTGATTTGTGCCCGGCTTTGCGGTTTCTAAAACGAATTTTAAATGTTGGAGAAATCGGTCTTTAATGTTACATAAATTAAATTCCGAAAGGCGGTCAAACGATAAGGATTTTAATATAAATCACTATGTCTCTCTAAACTAGACTAAAGCCTATAGGAAAAAATACATTTTTGGCTGTTTTCCCGTTTTTAAATTTTTCACAATAAAACATTTTCGGTAATTTGGTCTTTAACGTTACACAGTTATAGAAGTAAAATTTAAAAACGATCAAACTCACAAAAAACGCGTCGAATCACATTGAGTTCTATTATACTTAATTTTTTAAGGCCTTTTCAATATAAAATACGAGCTCAGAGCATCGAACAATTAGTAAGACATTAATATATTTACCTTCTTGTTTGGATCGACGTTTTTTTCCATATTGATAGCTCGCGAGACACAACTGAAATGAACGTGTCTCGTGAAACCCGCATACATCGGATGTCTATAAGCTTTTGTTTTTAGATACTACACAGTGTATGTAATGCAAATATATTGGAAATGGGGCGTGATTCAAAGAAACATTTTTTATCCCGCGTTCCATGTTCCCGCGTTTTTGACCATATAATTTATTTTTTATTATTTACGATTCATTACTGCTATCAACCAAGTGTTTGTTTCTCACAATAAATGGCTGTTGGCCTAGGTGGTATCACTTTGGAGGTTTTTTCTTCACCTCAACTCGATATCCAATATAGGATATCAACGGGAAAAACGTGTTGAATATTCATTTGAGAATTGTAGATTTCTCAAAATCTCTCAAAGGTTGGATAATAGTTTGGTAATGAAAATAACGTTGGAGATCAACCCGAGAACATATAGTTTTACGAAATTTCTCAAAGGTTGGATAGTGATTGGAGAATGAAGTTGGATATCAACTCGAGAACTATCTGGTTTAAGAATAATTAAATAATAATGTTGGATATCTCCTCCTAGAGAATTTGTTTTCCATGTTTGTTGGGTAAACAAAATCCAGCTGTTGCCGTATCTACAAATTATCTAGATAATAAAAAACCAATTTTACCGCACAAAAAAGCCCACACACATGGCCTTAAACTGTGACTGAAGAACTGCTCAGTAGTTTAACTGGAGTTTAAATTTTATTAGAGTTTAAGCAAACTTAGTTTAAGCTTAGCTACTTACAGTTTTAGCTTAGCTACAACTACTGAAAACCGGGCCTAAAGCAAAAAAATTATGCTTCGGCAATGAGCCAATATGTTAAATGAAGCACCAAACATTACCACATAGAGTGCAACATTAAATTAAAAAAGAAGAAGAAGAAGCAAAAACTTTCACCAATCAAAAAGCAATGTATTAAGGAAAGCGTAGCTTATGTTGATAGCTTATTAAAAGCGAAGCTCAATGCAAATGTTGTTGCATCATATATTTAATTTATAACAATGATTTCATAAAAGACCAAAATAAAATCATTATGAAATCTTGCCTGATTGCCACTTGAAAGGCTAATAAATTTGCGAGACAAAAACTGTCAATAACATCTGCTTTTTGTAATCATTACTTCATTGTTGTTATTGTAATTGTAATATATATGCAATGAACCGCAATAAAGTTCAGTAACAGCCAGGAATTCGAATAAAAACAAATAAATCTGAACAAGTTAAGTGCAGACTGGGGACAACTGACATACCAAATGACCGAACTTAGTGAGCAGTGAAAGCGTCGTTTGCAAGCTTAGAGATTGCGCTTGCAACAACCATCAACCCACAAATCTTTTGGTTGTACGATGTCTTTGTCGGAGCTAAAAATTAGTCATCTGAATTCATTGCGAATTGCGTTTGGCGCACACAAAACTGGATTTCTTATTTAACAAGTTATGGCGAAAAATGTTTATTTGCTTTCTTTATTTTCATTTACTTGCATCATATGAACTATGGCGATAGTTTTGGGAGCAGAGATGTTGGTTGACTTTTAATGTAAGCGCACCAGTGCTTGTGCACACAGTAGTTCGTGCTTCTTGTATAAGCTTGAGTTTACTTTTTATTTAATCTTTTTTTTTTTTGCTGTCGGCACAGTACAAGATCGTGGTCAAGTGGCATGTTTAATTTGGATCGAAGTACATGCACGCCCCACGTAAGCATTGCCCATGCACCTGTTTTAAAGTACTGCTAATGATAATATATGTAGATATGTACATTAGGATGGGCTAAACAAAAGTATGTATTTTTATACTCAGTTGAGCAGAGCTCACAGAGTATATTAAGTTTGATTGGATAACGGTTGGTTGTGCATATATAAAGGAATCGAGATAGATATAGACTTCCATATATCAAAATAATCAGGATCGAAAAAAAATTTGATTGAGCCATGTCCGTCCGTACGTCCGTCCGTCCGTCCGTTAACACGATAACTTGAGTAAATTTTGAGGTATCTTGATGAAATTTGGTATGTAGGTTCCTGAGCACCCATCTCAGATCGCTATTTAAAATGAACGATATCGGACTATAACCACGCCCACTTTTTGGATATCGAAAATTTCGAAAAACCGAAAAATTGCGATAATTCATTACAAAAGAGAGATAAAGCGACGAAACTTGGTAGATGAGTTGAACTTATGACGCAGAATAGAAAATTAGTAAAATTTTGGACAATGGGCGTGGCACCGCCCACTTTTAAAAGAAGGTAATTTAAAACTTTTGCAAGTTGTAATTTGGCAGTCGTTGAAGATATCATGATGAAATTTGGCAGGAGCGTTACCCCTATTACTATTTGTACGCTTAATAAAAATTAGCAAAATCGGAGAAGGACCACGCCCACTTTAAAAAAAAATGTTTTTTTAAAGTAAAATTTTAACAAAAAATTTAATATCTTTACAGTATATAAGTAAATTATGTCAACATTCAACTCCAGTAATGACAAAATACAAAAATAAAAGAAAATTTCAAAATGGGCGTGGCTCCGCCCTTTTTCATTTAATTTGTCTCGGATACTTTTAACGCCATAAGTCGAACACAAATTAACCAATCCTTTTGAAATTTGGTAGGGGCATAGATTTTATGACGTTAACTCTTTTCTGTGAAAATGGGCGAAATCGGTTGATGCCACGCCCAGTTTTTATACACAGTCGTCTGTCTGTCCTTCCGCATGGCCGTTAACAAGATAACTTGAGCAAAAATCGACATATCTTTAATGAACTTAGTTCACGTGCTTACTTGAACTCACTTTATCTTGGTATGAAAAATGAACGAAATCCGACTATGACCACGCCCACTTTTTCGATATCGAAAATTACGAAAAATGAAAAAAAAAATGCCATAATTCTATACCAAATACGAAAAAAGGGATGAAACATGGTAAGGTAATTGGGTTGTTTTATTGAAGCGAAATATAACTTTAGAAAAAACTTTACAAAATGGTTGTGACACCTACCATATTTAAGTAGAAGAAAATGAAAAAGTTCTGCAGGGCGAAATAAAAAACCCTTAAAATCTTGGCAGGTATTACATATATAAATAAATTAGCGGTATCCAACAGATGATGTTCTGGGTCACCCTGGTCCACATTTTGGTCGATATCTGGAAAACGCCTTCACACATACAACTACCACCACTCCCTTTTAAAACTCTCATTAATACCTTTAATTTGATACCCATATCGTACAAACTCATTCTAGAGTCACCCCTGGTCCACCTTTATGGCGATATCTCGAAAAGGCGACCACCTATACAACAACCACCACTCCCTTTTAAAATCCTCATTAATACCTTTAATTTGATATCCATATCGTACAAACGCATTCTAGAGTCAAACCTGATCCACCTTTATGGCTATATCCCTAAATGGCGTCCACCTATAGAACTATGGCCCACTCCCTCATAAAATACTCTTTAATGCCTTTCGTTTGATACACATGTCATACAAACACATTCCAGGGTTTTCCTCGATTCATTTTCCTACATGGTTATTTTCCCTTATGTTGTCACCATAGCTCTCAACTGAGTATGTAATGTTCGGTTACACCCGAACTTAACCTTCCTTAATTGTTACTTTTGGTATAGTGAAAATATTGTTCAGGATATCCAAAAAAGCATGCTTTAGGGCCCACTCGTCTTGGCTTAAGTTTTCCATACCTGCTAAGACTGCGATTCTCTTCTAACTAGCATTCATCCATATATATTTCGCTGATCCACTGCCAATGTCAAGTTCCTCCCTTCATTACATTTGATACTATCGGCTTGAACACAATTTCGTTATGACAGTGGGCAACCCTTGGCGTGATGTCCCATCTTATGCTGATGCCTCCATTACAGCAGCAAAAGTCTACCGAGGTTGTCTAGCAAAATTTCTAATACTAAGATTTCAACACAGCTTCTAGGCCAGTGTAGTTCCTAGATATTTAACAACACCAGAAAGGGTTCGCGATACTACACCAATCGAGAGATATTATATCTCCTACTTAAAAGTCGTAGTTGTTCTCCTAGGTTGACAGCCATTCAACGCAGCTGTGCTCACCTATTTAACGTATCCCTGAATAACAGCGCATTATTCTCATCTGATCTCATTATCATCTCGATTATGGTCCCTATCTACTCCGCTGAGGCAATTCTGTTGCACAGAAGTATGTTTATAACCTGAACTAGAAAATGTGGGAGCTTTTACCCGGCTTGAAAATGAAACAGACTTTGATCATGTTCCATTAATTTAGCATGTTTAAGTTAATTCTTGTAACCGGCAGTTAACCTCCAAAGAACTTTTGAGTTTTGCAGGAGTATCGCCTTCCGACTCCATAGGCTTGTATGGCTTGAAAAAATTAATAAAAAAACTCAAGTTGGTTTTCTCGCTGAAACTCTTGCCCAACTATATATTGAGACTGAACAAAGTACAACCGGCAGCCTGTGTAGGAGTAACAGCAGCCTTTAGGTCATGTCCAACGGACATGTTAAATATTATCCTTAACCAGTTGTTACTGCAAATCCGCAGACTACTAATTACTACTATCTCTGCCATCAGACTGCTGGAGCTAGAAGCAGTATTGTCACAGGGGTATTCTTAGAAGGTTAGCCTTTGAAAATTGGACAATATCTCAATCTTGTCAATAAGGATACTCTGGAGAAAAGATTGGCCAGCTGACATGGTATGTATGGAGGGTGTCACCTGAATATATCCTTACGAGTCAAAAATGGACTGTGGTGTTGGTACCGGTGTCTTCTTGAAGCACCTTGAATTTTCACTCTCAACTGGTCTTCCTAGCTCATTTAGGTTCTTCCAAGCAGAGTTACTAGGAAAAAATAAGACCTGCTGCTTCCTGTTGGAAAGCCCTATAAAGGATCGATAGGTATGCATATTCTCAGACAGCCAAGAAGCACTCATGGCGCTTGACTCACCACTTACACCCTCTAAGGCCGTCGATAACTACAAAAAGGCGCTGCGAAATGTAACGAATTCAGCGACCATTTGTCTCTCATCGGTACCGGATCACAGGAATATAGATGGCAACGAAAAAGCGGATGATCTGGTAAGGGCAGTTGGCTCGTTAGACTTCACTGAGGCAGTCGCGGTACATCGATCGCTTATATCCATAAAAGAAAAAACTGCTTACCGCTTAAAATTGGTTATATACGGACTCATTTAGGATCACCAAAAGATTTTGGCCGGACTGTACCCATAAAAAAACTGAGGATTTAAAAAATTGTGTACGAAAGATATATTTAGGATCACAGGATATTGGTCTTTTGACCCACACGCAGAAATAATGAGAATAATATTCAGGAGCTGCATCCAAGGAGGTTATAAGGAAGCGCACCTTGATTTATCAGAACTCCTATTAAGTAATTTAAAGGCACCTGACGACCGAAGGTTATACTTTCTTACTCGAAGAACTTTGTTTGTTAGCCGCTTTATCCCGTTAGGCGGCGGAGCGAACAGACGAAGAATGATTTGATCAGAACTCATCGTGAGATTGAATATTTATAGGAAACCCAATAACTTTTTTTAATAACCATCATCTTATCCACATGGCATGTCTACTTAGCCTAACATTGACTGCGTGTAAAAAATTAAGTTTTGGTTTACAAAAAATGCTGAACTGTGCGATTGTACGACGGATTGATGTTTGCCTTTTATGGCATGAAGCGACTGCAATTGCTTTTAAGCGTTACCATAAGTGACTTAATTGTAACAATTTTAGCGGATGTTTCATTTTGGACATGGTTGTTGTTATTTTACTGTTACGCACTTAAAAAGTTGTCGGAAGATGGGTTTCAATGATAATTATTTTCATTATTACAGATTTTATTAGACAACAGCGTAACATCTGCTACAGTAAAAAATTTGGAGGTGATAATCAGCCAGCTGACATTTAACATAGAGATACATACCGTTATTTTTGAAGAGTTCTTATAAGATATATTTGTGGGGATCTTATTTATGCTTCTTGCGGTTGATTTTATTTAAAAAATACGCTTTCATTTACACACAGCTAATTTGATGACAATGAACATTAAAAAAAAAGTTATTACAAGTCCGATCAGTCTTGCAAATGTATATTAAACATCGTGAGTGCTAGCTCTTGCTGATGATGACTCAGGTGAATAAAGCCCAAAAGTTCTACCAGAAAGTTAAGCAAATGATAAAAAGTTTCAAGACCGGAAAGAATCCTGCTATAATGCCAACTTAATAACTAATGAAAAAAACGTGTTTAGTTAAATTTAGATTGAACTGGCTGGTCCACATGGTCCATATGGTCCATGGATTTCATATAGATCAATCAACCCATTGTGTGTTCAGAAATTTACTCAACTAACAAACTGAAAAACTATATCAGAAACCATGACCTACGTTATAAAATAACTTCGTAATCTTGGCAAATACCAGAAGCTTTCGAGGCCCTATGCTGTTTGTGGCTTCTATAACTGATAGCTTTGCTACTAGTAATAGCTGGAATCTTAGCGTGCTGGATCGTTTGCTCCTACAACCCGCACTTCCTACATCTCCTATCACTGACTAGACCTAATATAAAAGCATGTGATACCAGAAGGCAGTGTCTAGTCAGAATACCCATCATGAGCCTAGGAGTAGCATTTTTAGTCAACGGTTGCATGAATGCGCATGATCTTCGATATTTGTACCCCACGCTTGGCTCTATGCCTTTCCATCGTTCTGGCCACTTAGCTATTGTTTGTGACCTTGCTCTTTTCTTGGCATCTTCAGATGCCAGTAAATCCACTGGGATTTTTCGTGTTGAAACCAGGATCGCGTCCGATAAGCATTTGCTATTCTTAAAACTGCAAGTCGGTACGCTACTAATATATCTTTTTGATGGGTCCGTTTAGATCCATACCACACTGGTGCTGCGTATAGTATTATTGAGCTGGTTACTGTGGGCAATAGCTGACGTGTAACTTCGCTCGGACGACCACTGTTAGGTATTATTCGCATAAGTGATCCATTAACCACTTCCGTCTTTTGGCTAGCCAACTCCACTCCCGTATTGTTCAGCCATTCCTTTATTCTTCCAACGGCGTCATTACATAATGCTTGCAGCAGGTCCAGTTTCTTGGGCACAACTACCACTGCAATTTCATGAGCATATCCCACAATTTGCCTGTTTTCTGGTAGACCAATCTTTAGCACCACGTCATAAATTACATTCCAACGCGTTGGACGGAGAACAGATCCCTGTGGAACACTTCCAGTAATTGTGTACTCTTTTTTTGCTCCTTGATCCGTGTCAAAAAGAAGTACTCTGTCTTTAAGATAGCTACCTATTATTCTGCGTAAGTAAGCTGATGTGCCGAAGCTTCGCAACGCTGCCATTACAACAGGCCTACCGATGCGCAGGTTGAGAGTAATCGTGCTTAAGTTGTGCGAAAAAAAATTCTAACGATGTCGAAGTAAGATGGAAGTATGCGATAGAAAAGATATCTAGCAGTAGCTATATGAAATAGGTGGAGGAAGACTTGATCACCCTTTGTGTTTCTGATAAACTTCTGTCATCGTTAGAAAAAAAAAATGACTTTCGGGCTTTGCTAAGTGACACCCAAAATCAAAATTTTCAAATCGTCGGGAAGCAATACGACGCTTAGAAAAATGTACGGTGGGAATTCTTTCCTCTGATAGGAAAACTAAAACCTCGAAGACAAAGCATTCCTCAGGTCAAGTTAGAAAGAACCAGGGTAGTTGCACACACCGACAACTAAGTCATTCTTATCACAGGTTACTTATGATTTCTGGCTGAACAAAGCCACTATCCAACGTGTCTGGCAATGAGAGCAGTCAGTTCTAGTATCATTACGAAGACAATATTTGCGCATAAACTATTATAAAATGGCGACAACATGGTCACTTTTTTGTTAATATTTCGCACGGAGTCTGCTAAAATCACTATGACACAAGCTCCAAAGTCTACCACCATTCCTATCTCAGTGGGAAGTTTGTGCTGACGAAATTGAAGATTTTATAAAATGACGAAATTCTGGCAGTCGCGGGCTCTTAGACAAATAGTAAAGGGAATCTTTTAACTCAGAATTGATAAAATGCACATTCATGCTTCTGAAAAGAGGGCGATCATACTATTCAAAAACACACATATGTACATACATAAGTATCCTAAGTTTTTAAAGGTTTATATTCTAAACAAGCTCCAGAGTTAAAACTTTTTAGCAGTAGTTAGTACCAAGTTTGTTACTATTTTAGGGTCAAATAAACACAAAAATCTAAAAAAAACAAGTAAGGAAGGCTAAGTTCGGGTGTAACCGAACATTACATACTCAGTTGAGAGCTGTGGAGACAAAGTAAGGGAAAATCACCATGTTGAAAAAGAACCTAGGGTAACCCTGGAATGTGTTTTTATGACATGTGTATCAAATGGAATGTATTAAAGAGTATTTTAAGAGGAAGTGGGCCATAGTTCTATAGATGGACGCCATTTAAGGATATCGCCATAAAAGTGGACCAGGCCTGACTCTAGAATTTGTTTGTACGATATGGGTATCAAATTAAAGGTATTAATGAGGGTTTTAAAACGGAGTGGCCCTTAGTTTTATATGTGAAGGCGTTTTCGAGATATCGACCAAAATGTTGGACCAGGGTGATCCAGAACATCATCTGTCGGGTACTGCTAATTTATTTATATATGTAATACCACGAACAGTATTCCTTCCAAGATTCCAAGGGCTTTTGATTGCGCCCTGCAAAACTTTTTTATTTTCTTCTACTTAATATGGTAGGTGTCACGCCCATTTTACAAAGTTTTTTTCTAAAGTTATATTTTGCGTCAATAGACCAATCCAATTACAATGTTTCATCCCTTTTTTCGTATTTAGTATATAATTATGGCATTTTTTTCATTTTTCGTAATTTGCGATATCGAAAAAGTGGGCGTGGTCATAGTCGGATTTCGGCCATTTTTTACACCAATACAAAGTGAGTTCAGATAAGTACGTGAACTGAGTTTAGTAAAGATATATCGATTTTTGCTCAAGTTATCGTGTTAACGGCCGAGCGGAAGGACAGACGGTCGACTGTATATAAAAACTGGGCGTGGCTTCCACCGATTTCGCCCTTTTTCACAGAAAACAATTATCGTCCTAGAATCTAAGCCTCTACCAAATTTCACAAGGATTGGTAAATTTTTGTTCGACTTATGGCATTAAAAGTATTCTAGACAAATTAAATGAAAAAGGGCGGAGCCACACCCATTTTGAAATTTTCTTTTATTTTTGTATTTTGTTGCGACATATCATTACTGGAGTTGAATGTTGACATAATTTACTTATATACTGTAAAGATATTAGCTTTTCTTTAAAATTTTAATTAAAAAAAAAAAAATTTTAAAAAGTGGGCGTGGTCGTTCCCCGATTTTGCTAATTTTTATTAGGCAGACATCTAGTAATAAGAGTAACGTTCGTGCCAAACTTCATCATGATATCTTCAACGACTGCCAAATTACAGCTTGCAAAACTTCTAAATTACCTTCTTTTAAAAGTGGGCGGTGCCACGCCCATTGTCCAAAATTTTACTAGTTTTCTATTCTGCGTCACCAGTTCAACTCACCTACCAAGTTTCATCGCTTAATCCGTATTTGGTAATGAATTATCGCACTTTTTCGATTTTTCGAAATTTTCGATATCGAAAAAGTGGGCGTGGTTATTGTCCGATATCGTTCATTTTAAATAGCGATCTGAGATGAGTTCCTAGGAACCTACATACCAAATTTCATCAAGATAACTCAAAACTTACTCAAGTTATCGTGTTAACGGGCAGACGGAAGGACGGACATGGCTCAATCGAATTTTTTTTCGATACTGATGATTTTGATATATGGAAGTCTATATCTATCTCGATTCCTTTATACCTGTACAACCAACCGTTATCCAATCAAACTTAATATACTCTGTGAGCTCTGCTCAACTGAGTATAAACATAGATGCTTAACACTTTTTATACTCAGTTGAGCAGAGCTCACAGAGTATATTAAGTTTGATTGGATAACGGTTGGTTGTACATATATAAAGGAATCGAGATAGATATTGACTTCCATATATCAAAATAATCAGGATCGAAAAAAAATTTGATTGAGCCATGTCCGTCCGTCCGTCCGTCCGTTAACACGATAACTTGAGTAAATTTTGAGGTATCTTGATGAAATTTGGTATGTAGGTTCCTGAGCACCCATCTCAGATCGCTATTTAAAATGAACGATATCGGACTATAACCACGCCCACTTTTTCGATATCGAAAATTTCGAAAAACCGAAAAAGTGCGATAATTTATTACAAAAGACAGATAAAGCGACGAAACTTGGTAGATGGGTTGACGTTATGGCGCAGAATAGAAAATTAGTAAGATTTTGGACAATGGGCGTGGCACCGCCCACTATTACAAGAAGGTAATTTAAAAGTTTTGCAAGCTGTAATTTGGCAGTCGTTGAAGATATCATGATGAAATTTGGCAGGAACGTTACTACTATTACTCTATATGTGCTAAATAAAAATTAGCAAAATTGGATAAAGAACACGCCCGTTTTTTAAAAAAAATTTTTTTTAAATTCAAATTTTAACAAAAAATTTAATATCTTTACTGTATATAAGTAAATTAAGTCAAAATTCAACTCCAGTAATAATATGATGCAACAAAATACAAAAATAAAAGAAAATTTCAAAATGGGCGTGGCTCCGCCCATTTTCATTTAGTTTGTCTAGAATACTTTTATTGCCATAAGTCGAACAAAAATTGACCAATCCTTCTCAAATTTGGTAGGAGCATAGATTCTATGACGGTAACTGTTCTCTGTGAAAATGGGCGAAATCGGTGAAAGCCACGCCCAGTTTTTATACACAGTCCACCGTCTGTCCTTCCACTCGGCCGTTAACACAATAACTTGAGCAAAATCCGATATATCTTTACTAAACTTAGCCCACGTACTTACCTGAACTCACATTTTCTTGGTATAAAAAATGGGCGAAATCTGACCATAACCACGCCCACTTTATCGATATCGAAAATTACGAAAAATGAAAAAAATGCCATAATTCTATACCAAATACGAAAAAAGGGATGAAACATGGTAACTGGATTGGTTTATTGACGCAAAATATAACTTTGGAAAAAACTTTGTAAAATGGGTGTGACACCTACCATATTAAGTAGAAGAAAATGAAAAAGTTCTACAAGGCGAAATCAACAGACCTTGCAATCTTGGCAGGAATACTGTTAGTGGTATTGCATATATAAATAAATTAGCAGTACCCGACAGATGATTTTCTGGATCACCTGGTCCACATTTTGGTCGATATCGCGAGAACGCCTTCACATATACATCTAAGGGCCACTCGCTTTTAACACCCTCATTAATACCTTTAATTTGATATCCATATCGTACAAAAACAAACCAGAGTCACCCCTGTCCCACCCTAATGGCGATATCTCGAAAAGGCGTCCACCTATAGACCTAATGCCCACTCCCCCTTAAAATGCTCAGTAACACCTTTCGTTTGATACCCATATCGTAGAAACATTCTAGAGTCACCCCTGGCCCACCCTAATGGCGATATCTCGAAAAGGCGTCCACCTATAGACCTAATGCCCACTCCCTCTTAAAATGCTCAGTAACACCTTTCGTTTGATACCCATATCGTACAAACATTCTAGAGTCACACCTGGCCCACCCTAATGGCGATATTTCGAAAAGGCGTCCACCTATAGAACTAAGGATTACTCCCTTTTAAAATACTCATTACCACCTTTCATTTGATACCCATATCGTACAAACACATTCTAGAGTCACCCTGGCCCACCCTAATGGCGATATCTCGAAAAGGCGTCCACCTATAGACCTAATGTCCACTCCCTCTTAAAATGCTCAGTAACACCTTTCGTTTGATACCCATATCGTACAAACATTCTAGAGTCACCCCTGGCCCACCCTTATGGAGATATCTTGAAAAGGCGTCCGTCCACCTATAGACCTAATGCCCACTCCCTCTTAAAATGCTCAGTAACACCTTTCGTTTGATACCCATATCGTACAAACATTCTAGAGTCACACCTGGCCCACCCTAATGGCGATATTTCGAAAAGGCGTCCACCTATAGAACTAAGGATTACTCCCTTTTAAAATACTCATTACCACCTTTCATTTGATACCCATATCGTACAAACACATTCTAGAGTCACCCTGGCCCACCCTAATGGCGATATCTCGAAAAGGCGTCCACCTATAGACCTAATGTCCACTCCCTCTTAAAATGCTCAGTAACACCTTTCGTTTGATACCCATATCGTACAAACATTCTAGAGTCACCCCTGGCCCACCCTAATGGCGATATCTCGAAAAGGCGTCCACCTATAGACCTAATGTCCACTCCCTCTTAAAATGCTCAGTAACACCTTTCGTTTGATACCCATATCGTACAAACATTCTAGAGTCACCCCTGTCCCTCCCTAATGGCGATATCTCGAAAAGGCGTCCACCTATAGACCTAATGCCCACTCCCTCTTAAAATGCTCAGTAACTAAGGATTACTCCCTTTTAAAATACTCATTACCACCTTTCATTTGATACCCATATCGTACAAACACATTCTAGAGTCACCCTGGCCCACCCTAATGGCGGTATCTCGAAAAGGCGTCCACCTATAGACCTAATGCCCACTCCCTCTTAAAATGCTCAGTAACACCTTTCGTTTGATACCCATACCGTACAAACATTCTAGAGTCACCCTTGGTCCACCTTTATGGCGATATCTCGAAAAGGCGTCCACCTATAGAACTAAGGATTACTCCCTTTTAAAATACTCATTACCACCTTTCATTTGATACCCATATCGTACAAACACATTCTAGAGTCACCCTGGCCCACCCTAATGGCGATATCTCGAAAAGGCGTCCACATATAGACTTAATGCCCACTCCCTCTTAAAATGCTCAGTAACACCTTTCGTTTGATACCCATATCGTACAAACATTCTAGAGTCACCCTTGGTCCACCTTTATGGCGATATCTCGAAAAGGCGTCCACCTATAGAACTAAGGATTACTCCCTTTTAAAATACTCCTTACCACCTTTCATTTGATACCCATATCGTACAAACACATTCTAGAGTCACCCCTGGCCCACCCTAATGGCGATATCTCGAAAAGGCGTCCACCTATAGACCTAATGCCCACTCCCTCTTAAAATGCTCAGTAACACCTTTCGTTTGATACCCATATCGTACAAACATTCTAGAGTCACCCCTGGCCCACCCTAATGGCGATATCTCGAAAGGGCGTCCACCTATAGACCTAATGCCCACTCCCTCTTAAAATGCTCAGTAACACCTTTCGTTTGATACCCATACCGTACAAACATTCTAGAGTCACCCCTGGCCCACCCTAATGGCGATATCTCGAAAAGGCGTCCACCTATAGACCTAATGCCCACTCCCTCTTAAAATGCTCAGTAACACCTTTCATTTGATTCCCATATCGTACAAACACATTCTAGAGACACCCCTGGTCCACCTTTATGGCGATATCTCGAAACGGCGTCCACCTATGGAACTAAGGATCACTCCTTTTCAAAATACTCATTAACAGCTTTCATTTGATACCCATATCGTACAAACATATTCTAGAGTCACCCCTGGTCCACCTTTATGGCGATTTCTCGAAAAGGTGTTCACCTATAGAACTAAATCCCATTCCCTTTTAAAATACTCATTACCACCTTTCATTTGATACCCATATCGTACAAACACATTATAGAATCACCCCTGGTCCACCTTAATGGGGACATCTCGAAAAGGCGTCCACCGATAGACCTAAGGCCCACTCCCTCTTAAAATGCTCAGTAACACCTTTCATTTGATACCCATATCGTACAAACAAATTCTAGAGTCAGCCCTGGTCCACCTTTATGGCGATATCCCTAAATGGCGTTCATCCATAGAACTATGGCCTACTCTCTCTTAAAATACTCTTTAATACCTTTCATTTGATACACATGTTATACAACCACATTCCAGGGTTACCCCAGATTGATTTTCCTTATTTTGTCTCCATAGCTCTCAACTGAGTATGTTATGTTCGGTTACACCCGAACTTAGTCTTCCTTACTTGTTAAGGTTAAATGTCGTTTTAAACGAAGCTCTAACAATAACTTGGCATTGTATTCATGCAAAAAAAAAAAACTTCCATTTAAGTTGCTGCTTAAATGTTTGTATCGCATCGTGACGCCTTAACTATTTGCGTTCTTTGTTTATGGGCTGTTAAGTAAGTTATTTTTTTATTTGGTTAGTTATATGTACGTGTTAAACGATTTTTTGTTTAAACAATTGTCAAAGTGGATTCGGCGCGTGGATTTTGTTAGTATATACACTGACGAGCAAAACTTGAACATTAATCCAGCAAATAAACTTCGTTTTTATATATTCACCTGGTTTGTTTAACTTGTTTCATGCAATCGTGTTTAAGTGTTAATATTACTTACGTTATTTAAATATTGCCGAAATACGCCTTAAAACTTATATAATGCAAATATGAAACTCCGAATAATTTGATGCTGCTAGATTGTTCAAGTTATGCACAAAACAAAAGGTGTCAAAATGATTTGTAAGCCTTGTTTTTTTAATGAATACACAAATGTATTCGCGGGTAAAAAAAAAAACGTTTACCATGACTTAGATAATATTTAGGGACCCATCTAGCGGCAATTATTGAAGACTGGCGACAGCGGTTAATAACTCGCTACAACGGATTGTACTGAATATGCGGAGCCACGCACCTCTGTTGGGTTTAGTGCATAAACTCTAGCTTATGCCGTCTTCCAGTGAGTTTTACAGCTCCGCCTCATGCTCAATTCTCACGGAAATGCTCTGGATCATTGAGAGACTTGAGAAGCAGATGTCGTGAAATTTTCGCACACGCGAAATGTCATAGGCAGATGTCGCCGCTGTTTTTCATTTAACTCATAGGGCGAAAGGCTAAGCAGCGACATCTATTTTTGAAAAAGTAGGTTTATTAAAGGCAGCGTTGCCAAACTAAAAAGAAGCAATTAACAAATTATCTGGCTCACAAGTTGAACCAGACTTCTATCTGGATTTATCTGGCTCAAATCGTTGTTGTTGCATTTATATGCAAAATTATTTATCTGGCTCAGGATTTTGCCACCGGATGACGGCATTAATCGGTTGCGTTGAATAGTGGACAAATAAAATAGAGATAAAAAAGAGATACACATATTAGTTGCAACTGAGTATAATGCATACTGGAATTTAACAGTATTAATTTTCTGCGCAATAATATCATAAGTTCAGATAAAGTTACACACTTAGCAGTCCATATAATGTTTAAGTGCATATGTATATACATGTAAAAAACCATAGCTATTGTTTTAATAGCTTGTTCACAGTCCTTTGCAATTTTTTTCATTTTGGAGGGTTAGCTCAATTCGCTATGTGGCGTTTCAGAAAACTCCAAAAGTTTTACATCGGGTTCATATCCGTGCACTGTGGAGGTCTCTCCAGTGTATAAAACTTTTGAAATATCAACCGATTTCATACCAATTTTGAGGTTTGCTTCGGATAGTTGTCGTGTTGAAAATAAGTTTGTCCTCACTACAGTGAAACATGGCCACTTCAACTGACAAGCACGTTTACACAATATTGAGGAACGACTCCTTTAAAACGCTGTCTCCAATTTTGACAGTAGGATCTACCTCGAAAGGTGTGATACAACTACAAATTATCATAAAACAACATTCAAATTTGATAGTTTGTTTGTTTTCGTGAGGGTTAATTGCACCTGTTAGATTGAACCAATAACAAGACCGCCCATCAGACTGGAAACGGGTTATGTTGGTCTCATCTAATATCAATAACTTTAAAAGTAGTAATATTCGCTCACAGTAATCAAAAAGTTGTAATTATATGTTAAATATTCATTGTGTGAATAAACTTCTTGTATGGCTTTGGCATTTTTCTTTGCTGTAGCAGGCTTCGATCTCCTCTCTGTTGCATTTTCTCCTACTTATTTTAATTATCGACACGCGCCCTTGCGTCCTACTTAGATTTTAAATATTTTTCTAACTAATTATTTTTACGGTTTTACCGACTTTCTGTACTAGAGGGAAGTGGAACATCAAAAAACTTAGAAACGGCATTTATAAATTAACTAATAAACAGCATCAAATATACAAGGGATATAAACACTCTAATGTAATAACGTTAAACAGCGGCCACCGTGGTGTGATGGTAGCGTGCTCCGTCTACCACACCGTATGCCCTGGGTTCACACCCGGGCAAAGCAACAACAAAATTTTAGAAATAAGGTTTTTCAATTAGAAGAAAATTTTTCTAAGCGGGCTCGCCCCTCGGCAGTGTTTGGCAAACGCTCCGGGTGTATTTCTGCCATGAAAAGCTCTCAGTGAAAACTCATCTGCCATGCAGATGCCGTTCGGAGTCGGCATGAAACAAGTAGGTCCCGTCGGGCCAATTTGTAGGGAAAATCAAGAGGAGCACGACGCAAATTGGTAGAGAAGCTCGGCCTTAGATCTCTTCGGAGGTTATCGCGCCTTACATTTATTTATCTTATTTAATAACGTTAATGCTCATATAAAATTTGTTAAGGGTTTACGAGTTCATGCTTAGTCACTGCAGGGAGTAAGCCCTTGAATAATGAGTTTTTTGGAAGCAAATGAGATTTTGGTTTTCTGGTTTTTATCATTGTTTTGAATTTTATGGTAACAGTACTTCCTCTATTCAATTGGTATGACCTTGGAATTACCATAGAAATATTGAGAAAGAAGCTGGCTTTAGAGAGAAGTTGAATATATTCTCTTCCTCTTGTTGTAGCGATCAAGTAGCTCTCCGAAGGTTTTTAGTAACTTAATCAATGTTGATAGTCCTTTGCCGGATATTTATCTGGTACGTTCCGGAAAATACCACCATTAAAGTACTAGCAAGACCATGGCGAGAACAGATAAACTCAACTGACTTACTCAAGCTTCCCATTTCATTTATATAAATATTTGCGATGACATCAACAAAAGTGTACAATGAGCAAGCGATCAATATGTAGGCCCTTCCCGCACATACTCACAAGTATTCACGTAAGTCCTCTGCATTTAATCACTGTGCGACGTGCCCATCACACCTTAAGTTTCACTAACTATTTTGTCTGTATCTTTAATGCAATCTTCATTTTAAATTGACTGATAGTTGGGATGGGTTGAAAATGTTAAATAATGTAGTGTGAAGTGCGATTAAAATGGCTAAAAGGCCATTTTAATGTTCGTATTTGTTATGCCACAATATATGTACATCAGCGGGCTAAGTTCCCTTTTCGCACGTTTCATAAATGAATAAAGTTGTGTTTGTCTAAAGCAAAGAGATGATGAGTATGATAAAAAACATGTCACTTTGCAAATACACATCGACTCAACGGTAAGGAATGTAGGGCGTTCACTAAAATGTTATCCTCGCATTGTATCTGGGCATTATATCCCAAACCTTATTCTTGGGTTATGAAAATGATTCAGGTGTTTGATGACTTCAGCACCAAGAATCGAATGCCACGTTTTTTCATGGGTTTTTGTTGCAAGATGTGAGGCGAGCTACAAAAAGACTGTAGTAAAGCCCGTGTTGAATTCATGTTCAAACCGATCCTTCACCGAGTCTTGAATATGAACGCACCCTAATGTAAGTGATTTACCCATTATCCTACAAATGTATAGGGGAAAAATGTTTAAGATAAATCCAGTCTGAAAAAGGATAGAGACGCTTCATATGCTAAATGATTGTTTTCTGACGAGTAATTGAGGACGTGGGGCAGAGAGGGAAAAGAAGGAAGGCAAGGCAAAGGAGCAGAATATGGAAGGTTAGAAACGATAAAAATGAAAAAGCTGAAAGAAACAAAACTTAAGTAAAAGACGAAGAGAAAACCATTAACAGGTGTAGAAACCGAAAGATGGTGAAAGTTAAGTCAGATGGGGTATCAGCTATCTAAATAAAGAACAGCTAACTTGCACATTTGCTGGTCGATTATATTACCACATACTCTAACAGTGAAACTGCCTTCCAGTTATACTGCGAATCCCTGCGCGGCAACGACAAAGCTAAAAATAAAGCGCCCATCGATATTGAAAATTTTCTCCAAATACGTCCCGATCGCGATATTTACCCCTCGTCCTCGCAAAAGTTAGATACCTGAGCATAAAGAGACTGAATGATTTAATTTTGTCATCCCCCATACAAATAACACATCCGGCGCTAACCAGTATATAAGGACCCTCATTGAGCATTGTCCTGTTTAAACCGCAATAAATGGATAGATGAGCTTTTGTAAACCACAATAGGTCTGCCAAGCGTTTTGAAGTAAGACCTCTACAATCGGCAAGAGTTCAAGAGGTGTTGCTAGCTCAGCGTTCGCCCCTGCATGCGCGGGCCATGAGATCAGCCTGGCAATTGCCAGGCATATCCATATGCCATGTTAACTAGATCATTTTTATCATCCCTACTACAGCATCCTATGTAGCGGCGACCTCTGCTCGGAAGATGCTGCAGTTGTCGGGAAGTTTAAATTTCAGGCTAACACCGAGCAGAATACTCCATTTTCTATTGAGATTGAAATTCAAATTGAGATCTAGGTTAAAATTGAGGTTAAAATCGAGATAAAGACTGAGATTGCAGTTGGGCTTGAGGTTAAGATCAAAATTGGGATTAAGATTGAGATTCATTTTGAACTAAGATTGTGGTTAATAGAAATTTATATTGAGATAAAAATTAATACCAAGATTAAAATTGGGATTGAGATTATGGTTGAGCCTGAGATTTAAACTAAAATTAAGTTTATATTTAAGATTTATTTTGAGGTTGAAATTGGATATCGAGATTTAAATCAAGATTGCGATTGAGATTGAGATTTAGATTGAGATTGAGATTAAGATTAAGATTGGCATTGAAAGGAGATTGCGAATGAAATTGAATTTATAGATTAATATATTTGAGATTGAAGACAAGGTTTGTATTGAAATTGAATTGAAATTTAAGATTGAAACTAGATTAAGAGTGAATTTGAGAGAGAAATAGAGATTGAAATTATGATTGGGATTGAAATTGGTATTAAATTTAAGATTGTGAATAAAACTAGGATTGAGATTGAAATTTAATTCAAATTTAAGGTTTAAATTGATATTACGATTGAAGTTGAGAGTCGGTAGCGGTAGAAATTGAAATTGGGATTAAGGTTGAGATTTAGATTAGGATTGCTATTGAGACTAAGATTGAGACTAAGACTGAAATTAAGAAACAGAAAGGAATTTAAATTAAAACTAGAATTAAGATAAAGATTGAGACTGAGTAATAGATAAGGATTAAGGTTGAAATTGGAATAAAGATTAAGATTGAGTTTGGGGCTAAAATAAATATTGAAACTAAGATCGAATATAAGATTGAAGCTAGGATTGAGATTAAGATTAAGATTGGTATTGAAAGTGCGATGAGGAGGAAGATAAAAAGTAGTACGGAAAAAAATACTCACAAATACAGAAAACACAGTAACAACTCTCATTATATAATAATTAAAAAATTGTTTAAAATACAAATCAAATTTAAAAAAACTGCTTTACTTCCAATTAACGATAACAAAAAATCGAGCTAAAGTAAACTTTGGCTATCGGGAACCATACAAAATATCACCCGATTTTTGTTCGAAAATTGGGTTTCTATCGTAACGGGTAATTTAAATATTCTTTACAAAGTTGCATTTTAGTGGCATCATAAAAGCAAGGCAATTCTGCGAACAGCTTTAATTCGTTGTACTTAGTTAACAATTCCTCATACTCCTTGGCTTAATGGATTAGAAAAAACTGTCTAGTGGCAGACGGGACACTAGTTCAATAGGCGCTGGCACCGGAAAGTATTGCCCATATCCGTAACAACCTCCTAAACCTTCGAAAAGTGTTACAACCACAATAACAACAATAGAACGACAGTCCAAAATAGTACGAATGGATTTAGTGTATTGCAATTTGTAAAAACACTCCTTGCGTGCGCAATAACATGCCGGAAAACGGCTCACGTATCCTCTTTGTGTGCAGTGCTACGCGTAAATCGGTTCAAAAAGTCGCCACTCAACGCAATTCACAAGCTGTCAGTACAATGTAACCAAAGTTAAAAAAAATGTTTTCACGCCTTTTCTACAGATCAAAATATTTTTTGTTTTAATTTTAGCATATGCAAACAACAATAACAAACTTGATGTGGTTACATTAATTTATCAACATTGAAATCGATCGTGAAAATGTATATTGAGGAAAAAGAGCGTGAAACGATTTTAAATGGTTGACAGACAAGCTGATAACTCGATGTGTGTTTACAATAACAAAAGGTATGAAAGTAAGCTTGTAATGGAAAATAAGTACAAAAGTAAAATAGGGAAGTAAAAGATTGTGGATCAATGACTCGCATTTGCATTGCTGGCGTATCATTTGCAATAGGCGCAGTTGGAAAATTTGTATATTCGACAGAATTTTTGCTTTGCTGCATTTATGTTCATATGTTTATGTCCAAACAAAATATGTATGTAAAAATGTATATGAACATTAATGAATGTCATAAATTGGCATGTAAACTATAAAATTAGTGTTAGATAGCGAATGATAAATCGTTGATAACAATATTAAATTTGAAGAAATGGGGTGCTTTTAAGTGCAGTAAAAAAATTGTTGAAACATAAAAGGCTTTGTTTATATATTTAAAATCACAAATGAAATCAAAAGAAAATAGCTTATTCTTTACGGATCTAAAAAATGTATTTTGCCGCTGCCGTCTGGCTTTTACATAGTCCTGGGCGAAGCAATATCAAACATTTTGAAAAAAGATTTTTCAATTAAAAAAGACGTTCTTATAAGACAACAAATTGTATTATTATTTCAAATTAAACACGTTGCCCGAATCTGAAATTTTATCGAAAACCATGATTCAATTACTAGAGGATGGACGGGTTGCTTTTACGAAGTAAGGAAAACGGAGAATAATTCAATCCACTTCAGCGAGAATTGTTGTAGAAAGTACCTTTAGTACAGTGGTCGGCAAAAATTTTAATGCAGATGTATTAGTGAGAGCTAGAGCATGAGCATCCCAGCAGGAAATTTAAGTTAAAGTGGCAACGTGCACTTACTGTCAGTTTTATCAAACTTTTTGGAAAACTTGATTTTTGATTCAGAAATAGTTATATTAAAACCTTCCCTAAATTCATCAAAGGGTAATTGATATATGTTTTATGTAAATGCACATGAAACTTGAATTGTCAAAGCAGCTTGAGCTTACGATTTCTTCTCGAATACAAACGAGAGTTTTAAGACCCGAGAAATAGAGAACTCGGCTTCTAGCTAGACTTTCATACCTCGAAATGCTCTTAAATCTCGCGAGCTTCTTTGAAAGTATTTATACACTCTGTTTTTAAACGGTTTTATTTAGCTTGACTTGGCAGGCCGGCAGTCCGGCCGTTGAGAATGATTTTTGTAAGTAAAATTCAAGCAACTTCCCGATAAGCTACAAGCCTGAAATTTGGAATATAATTCAGAGCCCGATGACAATGCAATAATAAGAAAAAAACTCCGATAGGTAGCGCATGGATCAAAATATTTAAAAAATCGTATTTGTTCTCCGATTTGGCTCATATTTGGAACACATATTACATACATGAATAGAAAGCGACATATACAAAAAATTGCCGCCAGGTGACGCAAGGATCAAGATATTAAAAATATCGTATTTGTGGTCCAATTTGGCTCAATTTTGGAACACATATTATATACAGCCCGGTAGAAGTGACATCAAAATACTCTGGAGTTCGAGGGACAAGCATACGTTGCGCCGAGTCTAGTAACGTCTTTGGAAGGATTATGTATTGAAGACTTAGGTTGTAACAAATTGTCAGGAAAGTCCTTGTAATAATGAGTCACTAAATGAACTAAATAAGATGAGAAATAATAGGCAATTAAATAAAGACCAAAAACTTGAAAATAAAATAATAAAAAGTTTTTTTTAAGTTAAACGGTTTTATTGAAAACAATAGATACATTAAGTAATAATAATACTAAAAGCTGGAAAATAATAAAGTAGATCCTAGGTGCTAGTCATCACACTTCTCATTCATCTAGGGCATTGATCAGAAATTTAAATAAAAGCGTTGGACGGGTCAAATTTTTATTGATAGTAATAAGTAAGACTAACTGAACCTTAATCAGCTTATGCTACACCTTACATTTTTAGAAATTTCACGCGCCCAACGCTTTTATTTAATTTTCTGTAAATGCTGTTTTCAATAAAACCGTTTAACTTAAAAGTTTTTTGTATGTTGAACTTTAGCTGGCTCGAGGTCAATAAAACTACGGTGAATAAAACCACAGGTTTTTTGACTAATTTATTCTAATATATTTCGGTTATTCCGCGATAACCGTTCTCAAGGATATTTCTTTGCACGTCTTTATAACTTGACCTCGAGTCATCTAAAGTTCAACATATTTACATATAAAAAGTCGCTAAAAATATTCAGTTTTAAAAGTTTTTTTTATTTATTTTATTTTTTACTTGATACTTCACTCAAAATATAGCTTTGCTCATAATATTCTGAATTTCTATCGAGAAAACGATAACGCGGCTTCTCGCAAGATTCTGGAATCTCGAAATACTCGCGAGTTTCTCACCATTCAGTTAAGCCTCTGTACAGACAAAACTCTATGCATTTCGAAGTTTTTAACTTGTATTGTACTTGTGCTGCAGAAGAAATTGTAAACACTATACAAAACAGCGAATACATCGATTATAATCAGTGTCGAGAAGCTCGCGAGCCTTACGAGTATTTCGAGAATCTTGGAGAAGAACCGTAAGCTCAAAGAAAAACATAAAAATTCATTCATGTAAATTTTTTTACTATTTGTAATTTTTTTAAATGTTTTAAGTTAATTTAAACACTCTATAGCAATGTTTTGCAGAGCAGCAGTTCAGTTTTTTTTTTGGGCTCAGAAAAAAGCGTGTCCAAAATGAAACTCCCCCCCCCCCCTTTTGTTAAAATAATAAAAAATAAATTATATTAACCATGAGTTAATAACGGGCCTTCCCATCGTAATAGTTGCGCCTCCCCTCATTAAATATTTCTCACAGGGAATCTCAACATTTGCGTGACAGCCGTACGGAGTGTTTCTTCGCTGCTGTCTCGCTAACGATCTAGAATAAAGCTGTAGTCATTGGTGCCGTTTGTCGTATCGCTGTAGTCGTATCCCTAACGTAATCAGCTGTTTATCGTTACGACGGTAAATCAAAAACCAATTGGTTGGCTACGATACGGTTACGACCTTAGCAGCACCAATAATCGATTGCACTTAAAGCACCAATGTCTGCAGCTTAAGAATATGTGCGAAGCAAGTCTGGCTCTATTGAGCTATGGAGCGCCGACCATTGCTTCAGTAGTATATTAGTAGTGATAATAAATTTGTAAATGCCAACAGGTGTTGGGGCAAATAATTCATTTTCTACTAAATATTTCGTGAATTGACAAAGAGTTTAGTTGGTTTGGTCATTCTTTCAGAATTTGTTTGAAGAATGCCGTACGTTAGAATTTTACTAAAAAATACACTATCTCAAAACTTGTTTCAAAAACTCACTATCTGAGTATAAGTCTAATGAATTTTGAGATAAGCAGGAGTTAATGAAAAGCATTCTGAGATAGGTGTTTTTCCATCTAATTCTAATAAAGGGTGTTGTTGTGACAAATCCTGAAACGGGAAATTTTTGGAAAATATTTTGAGATACGACGATTTTGAACAGGCAGCCGACATGGCTTATTGCCTTAGAATTTCATATTCCGGCCTTCACTTTGACAGAAGAGTTAAGCTTTTGTGTGGTCCTGCTACGCGGGGAGTATTTACCTTTTTATTCTGAAATTTTGGAAATCTTTTTTGTGTTTAAGTATTCATGGAAGTGTTCCGGATAAACCGTTAATTTAAAATATTCGGAAAACATTCGTTTCATACTACCTCACGAGAGCCGAATATATCAAATAAGTATATAGATAATATTCCAAATATAAACCGATTCCCCAAATTATTCATAAATGGAGACGAATGTTTGGAACATACGGAATGAATAAGTTAACAAGTTAATTATGCCTGACATCGGTTATTTCGTCATTGAGCCATAGAGGTATATTGGAAAATAAACTCGATCTATATATTCTCGGATGTAAATCGCGCCAAGTATACATTTGTTTTTAATTTTTCATTTCCAGCTTATGCTTTAACTTGCACTATTAATTTACGTTCAAAAACTTTAGGCCAAATTTTTTTCACATAAATAATTCTTAACTTGTCAAGTTGATTGGAATGTGCCCAGTAGCTTATCAAACGATGCAATTACATGTAACAAAAACAAAGTTATAAAAAAATACCATAACACTGCTGTGCATAACCTCCCTCATACAAAAGACTTAAGACACAAACTCATTACATACAACACCCAGCACAATGCTGACACATTGCTGTAACTAACAACCAATGAGCGTCAAATTCAATCAAAATCAGCCATAAAAAAACAGTTTTCAATCTATACTTATGAATGAACAAAGGATTTTCAATCGAAAAAATTGCAAATTTTTTCTAACTTCAATTTTAAACCCAAAATTTGCCCTCAGCTATAAATTTATGTGCATACCAGCAGAGCATACGAATATCTTAAGTCAAATTACTGCCAAGGCATAGCTAAACAATACTTATATGAAAATAATATGGGGGCAGTGAACGCTCCCAGTTGCTTGTTGTAACAAAAAAAAAAAGAGAGATCCAAATACAATACCTTTGACGGCAGCTGAGAGACGCTATTGCAAAACCACAAAATAAAATTGTTATAGATGACTTTTTTGTTTAAGATTTACTTTTATTATAAAAATAGTTGTATTATATGTACACATATAACACCAGTACGTGAATAAATGAGTCAACGACAAAAAGTTATTTTTAATAAAGTCTAAATATTTTTTGGCGCGCACAAAAAATATTCTTAATAATTGCTGAAAATTGCTTTGTATACTTTTGAAGAGTTTTTATACACAGTTGTGCATAGCATAAAAGATATTATAACTTTGATCACCTGATGGTGTGTTGTAATCGCATAAACGGATAAAAATTTATATAGACTGCCTGAAATCTGAATCATGATTTGCTTTTCTTCACAAGTAAATTGGTATTGAAAATGCTCAAAATCAGCGAAATGAAAGTTAATGCTTCGGTATAATTTTACGCAGAATATTTCGAAAAAGATAAAAAAGGTATGAAGAAAAAACAATCGCGTATATTGTCATAACCAGAGTCGTCTCCATAATCATAACCGTGATCGATCGATAGTAGTGACTGTTATCATAGCAATGGTGGCATAGCATCTACCAAGACTAAAAAACTTTTGCCGTGAAGATTTTTACTGCAGAAATATCTTCGATTGTCCGACCAATAAAGAAGGGTAATGGATCTTAGATTCGGATAAAGCACGTCGACTTACACCTAGCTATATGAATTTGACCTCTGTTCAGTGAAAAATTTAAAGGTTTGCCGTCGCGAGAAAAGTCGAGCAATCTTAGTAATGAACTGCATGTGAGCGTTTTTAAGGAGGAAATACTCGACCCAGAAGCTTCAACCCTCCCCAACCCTGCCCAGCTTTTCAAGCACGAGGGCGCTTGTGCCATCGACCATTTTTCACAAAACATAGCTAAGAGCGCAACTATAGCCATAAATGTATGCATATCCATAGCTGTAAATAAATCTGTAACTGAAATCGTAGCTCAAAACCTGCACGTGGCTATGACTACCAATATAGCCGTTAACGTAGATGTAAGCCTAAATAAAATTGTGACTTTAACTTTCAGCAAAAACGTCGTCGATAACTTCAACCTAACGAAAATGCCAAACAATATAAAGACCGTATCTATAATAGTAACTATATCTGTAACAGTAACCAAAACTGTGACCCTAACCATCACCATACAACCATGGAATAAGGGTCTAAAGTAGAGGTATAGTCCCATTGGTGGCTCTCTGGGACTACTATGAAAACTTGTTTTCTAGAGAGGAGGTCGATGTAGGATAATTCGGTCGACGAAAATTTTCAGGAATGGCCAGAATACTGTTTTGGGCCTCTAGGACCAGACTGCATTCAGTCTAAACGCAAGTTGTATTGATACAGATTTATTGGTTGGAATTTGAAAATAACATCAAAAGCCTGTGTGGCTATTCAGGGATTTACTCCTGATCTAAGCAAAGCAGCTGATCGATGCAGCCTTGTTATCCTGCAGGCTGTGCTGACACCCACCAAACCGTGATGCCGTAATGCAAGATGGATAAGGACCGCGGTCTATGGTCACATCAATTTGTGGGGCTTAAGATCCTGCTCCACATGTTTTTTTTTCTAGTTTAGTTTGTTGTAGAAGATAACGTGTATATATTTAAAGTCCGATGAAAGTTTGTGTTTCATTCCATTTAGTTTTTGAACGACCAAATTTCTACCTTCGGGCTTCCCAATTCAACACCTACCGAACTGTGTACCCTAATGACCAATACATCCACTAATCAGCGAGAAAAGGACAGGTGCGAAGAGAGTCAGTTTTTCGCGTTTTCTAAACATTGCAATCTTTGAGTTGATCGCTGTTTTGATTGATATATAGAGTATACACGTTTTATTAGACCCCAATCAATTACATGCAAACATATCCGAGAACAGCAAATATCGAACACAACAACGTTGGCTTACATTCGGCAACATGAACGTGTTCAATGATCCAACTTGCTTAAACGAACATAATCGACATTGATTTAAAATCAACCAACTTATTGCATGCGTGAATATAATCAATTCAGGCGTTTACTCGTTTGCCTCAACAGCGATTACATTCATCGGAATGAAAAGGCAAATATGAAACTCCGTGCGTCTGAATATTTGCATAATTCTTCTGCCGTACGTCACGGCGACAAGCCACATATAAACATACATATAAACATTGCTAACGATTCTGTTTGTTTGCCGAACTAAACGATATTAATTCTCGTGCTTTGACTTTATTCTCCGCTTGCCTTCGTTTGATCAATACAATCGTACGCAAAACTTGTTCGGTCATTCGATCGCAATCATGCTAACGGAGTCTAGTAAAGGCAGATGCTGATTTTATTCAATTATGAGTTTATTCAATTGTGAGATTATTCAATTATGAGTTTATTCGCGTGATTGAATATGAATGCAAGTTTTAGTGTTTGATTAAATTAAGAAAATTGTGATTTTTGCAGTTCTCTGATCCGTAACAACTAAAAAGGCAGGTTCCCGTTCGTATACGTAAAATTTTTCTTCTTGAAAAAGCAATATTCGTTAGGAAATTGTATAGATAATAAACTTTTCAAATAAAGAACGAACACAAGTGGAGATACAGTTTTATTAAAAAGGTCGTTGTTGTTGACTGTTTGCATTCATAATTCAAGTAGAAAATAAAACTATATAAAAAACTGGAAGAAAGCCTTTCTCACTCATTCAAGGCTAGACTTACCAAGGCTTATTTGAATTCTTATAAGAATTTATTACAATTTTGAAAATAAATACCTACCAATTTAGATACATAATTTTCCAAAATTAGTCAAATAACCGTGTATTAAGACGAATACCATGAAAGATCACAATTAAGTATATAACACTCGCTATGGTCTGAGTTTTGTTCCCGCTCCTTTTTTATTTCCATTTTTATAATCAGCTGAGCAGAACTCACAGAGTATATGAACTTTATTCGCATAACGGTATTCCGTAACAGCATAAACTATTCTAGATATATATAAACTTTATATATATCAGAATGATTTGGGAGAAAAAAGAAATTGATTTAGCAATGTCCGTCCGTCCGTCCATCTGTACGTCCATCCGTAAATACGACAATCTGAGTAAATTTCGAGGTATCTTGATGAAATTTGGTATGTAGGTTCCTGGGCACTCATCGCAGAGTGAACGAAATCGCAATATAACCACGCCCACTTTTTCGATATCGAAAATTTCGAAAAGACCAAAAAGTGCGATAATTCATTAACAAAGACGGAAAAAGGGATAAATTTGGTAGGTGGGTTGATTTTATGACGTAGAATAGAAAACTAGTAAAATTTTGGACAATGGGCGTGGCACCGCCCGCTTTCGAAAGAAGGTAATTTGAAAGTTTTGCAAGCCGTAATTCGGCAGTCGTTGAAGATATCATGATGAAATTTGGCAAGACCCTTACTCCTGTACCTATATGTGTGCTAAATAAAAATTAGAAAAATCAGATGACGAACACGCCAACTTAAAAAAAAAAAAACGTTTAAGTCAAATTATAACAAAAAATATAATATCTTTACAGTATATAAGTAAATTATGTCAACATTCAACTCCAGTAATGATATGGTGCAACAAAATACAAAAATAAAAGAAAATTTCAAAATGGGCGTGATTCCGCCCTTTTCCATTTAATTTTCTAGAATACTTCTAATGCCATAAGTCGAACAAGAATTAACCAATCCTTGTGAAATTTGGCAGGGGCATATACTCTATGACGATAACTGCTTTCTGTGAAAATAGGAAAAATCGGTCGAAGCCACGCCCAATTTTTATACTCAGTCGACCGCCTGTCCTTCCACTCGGCCATTAACACGATAACTTGAGCAAAAATAGATATATCTTTACTAAGCTTAGTTCACGTACTTATCTGAACTCCCTTTATCTTGGTGTAAAAAAATGGCCGACATCCGACTATAACCACGCCCACTTTTTCGATATCGAAAATTACGAAAAATGAAAAAAATGCCATAATTCTATACCAAATACGAAAAAAGGGATGAAACATGGTAATTTGACTGGTTTATTGATGCAAAATTTAACTTTAGAAAAAACTTTGTAAAATGGGTGTGACACCTACCATATTAAATAGAAGAAAATGAAAAAGTTTTACAGGGCGAAATCAAAAGGTCTTGTAATCTTGGCAGGAATACTGTTCGTGGTATTTCATATATAAATAAATTAGCGGTACCCGACAGAAGATGTTCTGGGTCACCCTGGTTCACATTTTGGTCGATATCTCGAAAACGCCTTCACATATACAACTAAGGGCCACTCCATTTTAAAACCCTCATTAATACCTTTAATTTGATACCCATATCGTACAAGCACATTCTAGAGTCACCCCTGGTCTACCTTTATGGCGATATCCCGAAATGGCGTCCACCTATAGAACTATAGCCCACTCCCTTTAAAAATACTCCTTAATACCTTCCATTTGGTACCCATGTCATACGAACACATTCCAGGGTTACCCTAGGTTCATTTTCCTAAATGGTGATTTTCTCTTATTTTGTCTCAAAAGCTCTCAGCTGAGTATGTAATGTTCAGTTACACCCGAACTTAGCCTTCCTTACTTGTTTTCCTTTAAATTTGTTTTTACTGACTGAGTTGCAAATTTGCAGCCACCCAACCAACCACGCTGCCACCAATACATAAATCACTGCAACACCGCAACGGAAGGAGGGCGGCTGCTACAAAATTTCGGTATCGAAAAGCCAGTGAACTTTCAAGTAAATTTTTGGTATTGTTGTGGTGTGGCAACAAATTTCAGACAAATCGTTTTCAGTACGAAGTGAGGCAACACAACATTGAAACTCACATGTAATTTTGTTGGGCGTTTAACGACATATTGTTTTTTTTGTTTTTGTTTTTTTACATCACTAACCTTAAAGTAGCAGAGTACTGGTGGTCCTTAGTAACTTTAGGTCTTGGATCCGGTGTTATAGAAATCTAAAAACTTCAAAGAAATCTGATTCTTGGTTTGTTATATGCATAACACAAAGTGTGTACATTACTTTTTGGAGAGCTGTAGAGATGCGTTTTGTAATCATCGTTTTAACTATCTTGATTCCTTTATACCTGTACAACCAACCTTTATCCAATCAAAGTTATAATACCCTCGATAAAATAAGAAAAAAAATTTGTTAAACTGTTTTATTGAAAACAATACTTACATAAAGTAATAATAATACTAAAAATAATGAGGTAGTTCCCAGGTACTAGTCATCACACTCCTCATCAATCTCGGGCGTTGATCAGACAATTAAATAAAAGTGTTGGACGGGTCAAATTTCTATTAATAGTAATAAGTAAGAGCAACTGAATCTTAATCAGGTTAAGCTACGCCTCACATTTATAGAAATTTCATGCGCCCAATGCCTTTATTTATTTGTCTGATTAACGCCCTATATTGATGTGGAGTATTATGACTAGTACCTGGAACCTACCTAATTATTTTCTAGCTTTTAATATTATGATTAATTAACGTTGTTTTCAATAAAACCGTTTACTTAAACACTTTTTTTTAAATTATTTTATATTGAGAAAGAAAAACAACACAACGTTGTATACGAAATTAGATGTAAGGGCAATGATCGCGAAATATGTAAACAACGCTACATAGGTACAACGAAGCGAGCTTTGGGAGTACGTATTAAAGAACATATGGCTGATGCACAAAACGAAAAAAGAACAAGCGCTAGCACATCACCTCACAAACAAAAAACATGTAGCGGATTTCGCAAATACAAAAATATTAGACATTGGGAACAGAGGAAATGTGAGAATGACATTAGAAAGCCTTCGCATACAACAACAATTAAACACGGTAATGAATTTTAAAGAGGATATGGACAAAATAAACAACGCTTACACAGCGGCCATGCAGTACAAAGATAGATGCAGAACTAGCAAGTAATTGGTAATATATATGGTGGTACTGTGTGTAAATAAATAAAAAAATGTACTCAAAAATTAAATAAGTTTAATTTAATAATGTAAGTGTCCAAATTAATGATATTTAATTGTAATTATGTTTGTTGTTAATGAATTGTTTTTAAAATAAAATCATTAGACTCCCTGAGGAAGACGTGAGAGCGTCGAAACGCGTAGGAGGGAAAAGGAAAATTTAATTTTTGCCTTCTATTTTGCCTTCGGCCATAAAGCTCCATAAAAGCAAGCATAAGGAATATATTTGGCCCAACAAGAAAACATAAAATTTTTTTTATTTTCAGGTTTTTAGTCTTTATTTAATTGCCTATTATTTCTCATTATATTTACCTCATTTAGTGACCAATTATTACAAGAACTCTTTCCTGGCAATTTGTTACAATATAAATCCTCAATACATAATCTTTCCAAAGACTTTACTCGACTCGGCGACACATATGCTTGTCCCTCCTCGAACCACAAAGTATTTTGATGTCACTTTTAGCCGACTGTATGTAATATGTGTTCCAAATATGAGCCAAATCGGACCACAAATACGATTTTTTTAAATATTTCGATACATGCGCCACCTATCGGAGTTTTTTCCTATTTTTTTTAGTTTTTTTCCTATTATTGCATTGTCATCGGGTTCTGAACTATGTTCCAAGTTTCAAGTTTCTAGCTTATCGGGAAGTTACTTAAATTTCAATTATAAAATTCTGTTCGCCTGGCCGTTCAAGTCAAGCTAAATAAAACCGTTTAAAAACTCATAAGACCAGAACAAATGTATTAACTGCATTTATATTAGTACCGGTTATTGTGTCAGTGTACACTCGTTGCTTGCAGATAATTTGGTGGCTAAGAATTCACAAATGGCTCACGAACAATGACCACGAAAGAGTAATGTTATGAAAAATACATAAATATGCATTAGTTTTTAGTAATCTTAAATTGTCGGAATGAATATGAATAACAATATGAATATGAGTAGCGCTTGTGATCACTCAGTGTCGCTTTGTCATTTATGTCGCTTCTGAAAATGTGTTGAAATCGCTTAAGACGCCACTTAAATAAAGATATACATAAATTATTGCACTGTAACGTACATATGTATTTTATGATTCTGTCCCTTTTTATTAATTTTTATTGTTATTATTTATAGGTTTTGTTTATTGTTTCGTGATTTGGTTTTATTACTGCCCTCGTTTGTATTTTTTGGTTTTCTTGCCAACAAACTTTGGCTACCGAGTTTTATTGGCTAAAGTTTTTTTTTTTTAGCCAAATACAAATACAAACCTTATATGTCTACGTCATAAAAACATATTCGCGCTTTTATTTGCTAATATTTTTATTGCTTAATTTTTGTAATTTCGTTTTTTTTTTTTTGCTGAACTTGTCTGCACTTTTTTATCTGCTTGCAACAATTGGCTTTCGTTCTGGTGTGGCACGTGCTAGTGGTGTTGTGTGTTGTATGTTGTTGTTGGGAGTGTAAATTTGTGTCAATTTTTAATAGTTTTGTTGGCACGCTACTCATATTGAGCAACGCGTTACAGTTATACTTTTATTTTTTTGTGTTTGCTTTTTTTAATATTTTGCTACGATTGCTTTAAACTCGACTTAAATACGTGACTTTTTATTGTGTTCTGTAGAATCTGCTCCTGAAATTTAGTTTCGGAATGAATTTCACGCTGTTGTTCGGTGGCGTGTCAAAATGCAGTCGGAAGTATAAAAAACACACATATTTACATTAAATTGCAAACAATTGCTGCAGTAAGTTGGGAATACAGGGTGCTTAGTAACCAATTTCAAAAATTTTAAAAGAATGAATTCAAGGGTTTATACAAATTGATTTCTATCGACATCAAGGTTGATAAAAAGTAGAGCTTACACTTTTTCGAGTTTCTCTAGAGTTTCAGCTTTTTGCAATCCCCATTTCACGAGCCTCGCAATTCTCGCTTGTGTTCGAAAAAAATAGTTTTTTCCGATAAAAAGTGTAGGATCATTTCAAATATTTCAAAGGTTATTGATCTAATTCTACAATCAAGTGTTATTTATCCATTCAAAAGTTTTTTCATCATTGTTTTTGGAATCACGACGATAACAATTCGGGATTGTTTTCGGGATCATTGTGAAACAATTTTTGAACCATTTCAGAATATTTCTCAGCATCAAATGGGGATAATTTGTAAAAAACTTTCGGTGGCCTTTTGGCATGCTCTGGTTTGCTTGGGTGGAGTGAATGCTAATCTGGTAAGGGGAAGATAGCTTGGACAGCGCGAAACTCTGTTGTTATACCATCACTGCATAACAGTTACACAGTTTCGCATAACATTGATACCGACCCGGGATAGATCTTCCGGAGATTCAAGTGAGGCAAGACCGATTCCGCATAGTTCTGGAAAGAAATAGAAAGTGAGGCATTTAGTGTGAAGTACATATTTGATGATCCCACCACATCATAATCCATCTAACTGCAGCAGAAAGGGGATTTCAGTATATTCAGATCTACTATATGGAAATTCATGTGTGCGTGATTGGTCAAAATCACAATCACCATTCATAGACAGTCCTTTGTAAACCCAATAATTTCAGCACACTAAGCGCAATTCAATTCTGTCAAAAAGGATTTTTCTACCATGCAAGATGTGGGATCACTGAAGTATTTTCTAAGCTAACTATTGCGGCTAGTTTTGTTTGGAAAACTCTAAAGTGATCAGTCAACTTAAACTTCCAGCTAATATCCAGCACCTGCCAGAATACTGCGCAGCAACCTTCCCGTGCACTTAGTTAGGCCTCGTCCTCAAATCAAGTTACTATTCCCGATCCTCTCTCGTGAGAATGGCTAAAGTTAAGACAGCGCTGAAGAAAGTTGTCGGTAAACAGTAGTCTCTCCTTTTTGGGGTAGATTTGAAGTTGGTTAGACTACTCGCCGTGCCCATTTAGATCAACCAGTTCAGCACCTCATAGCAGAGAACCGGTTTGACTACCATCTTAATGGCTGTCCTCAGCTTTTGCTGATAGCTTCGCTGCAATCGTGTTAATCAAACGAAGCCTTCTGTGCTCTATTCTCTGTATTAAGCCTACAAGAATGTTTCCTTTAAAAAACTCGCTTAATATTTGACCCTATTAGAAAGTTCCAGCGGAAGTGCCCCAGTCGAGAGAGCTCTAAGGAACGGTGATATTATGTTTTCCTCCTAAAAAGAACAGGCATTCCACTTCTCAGCTCACCCAGTCACTGTGTTAAGGTAGCGCTGTACAGATATCTTCACCTTGCAAGTTATCTGAGTAGAAAACCATCCAACAGACATTAGTTTCTATTTTCATCCTTATGTCTTCGGTACGGAAGAAGCAACCGGTTCCGAAAAACTATCAGGTACTAGAAAAGTAACGATTTCTGGTTCCGATAAGGTATCTGGTACCATAAATTAACCGGCTCCGATAATGCATAAATAAGTAAACGACTTAAATAAAATATCCGGTATTAATCATTGATCTGCTTTCTATAAAGTATCCGGTACTTAAAAAGTAAGCTGTTCATATAACGTACCAGGGATTGAGAAAGTAAACGTTTTCATAAAAATTTAAACCGTTGACGGATCCAGTACTATAAAAGTAGCCAGTGCCGAAAAACTGTGAAACAACTGATTTTTTCTAATTCAAATTTCTGATAAAGCTTCGAAAAAGTAACCGGTTCCAAAAAAGAGAGTAAGCTACTTGTGTAAATTGTCAGGGTTTTTGTCTGGATCTTTTGGGCATTATTCTCAATCTTTCTCGCAGTCATTTCAGATTCGTGATAGTATTTATAGATAATCCCAAGATCGTGCTCACTTAAAAAAAAACCATTACTTTTCATAGTCGATTCTCCAAAGGCAAATTCGATAGAAATAGTTTCGGGCCTACATGTCCTAGTCAGCGAAGCTACTGGACTTAAATAAACTGAACTACGCTGATACACCTTCAAAATAATCCCATGGCATAAAGGGAAGAATCAAAAATATCCCTTAAAATCCTTCTCTCGGAAACTCGGATGGCATGCCATCACCTTTCGACAAGCTCTATTATTCCGAGACATATACCAGAATTGGTATGGTGATAGACTTACACTTAGACTCTTCCGAAGTAGCTGACCAGAATGATTCTCTCTTGAATTTCTTGGCTGTAAGCGATGGTTAACAAATAGAAGTAGTTATTCGCAGTGTCGACTTTTTATTAGCAAGTGTGTGCTTCGTCCTGTAGGTAGGTCTTACAACGTTAGACTAACAAAGTTGCTTCTATCATTAAAAAGAGAGGACTGTAGACTCATGACGGGTATTCTGACTGGACACTGCCTTCTGGCGTCACATGCCTTTAAATTAGGCTTGCTCAGCGATAGCATATGTAGGAAGTGCGGGTTGGAGGAGGAAACGATCGAACACATTCTATGCTCATGCCTTGCACTTGCCAGGCAAAGACTCCAGCTATTAGGAGTGACACAGCTGTCAGATCTAGAAGGAGCAAGTGGCTTAAGTCCTAGGAAGCTTCTAGTATTTGCCAAGAGGACGCAGTTATTTTATAATATAGGTCCTGGTTTTTGGTATGGGTTTCTCAGTTTGGTTGTTAAAACAAACTTCTGATAACACTACGGCTCAATCAGTCTATGTGAGGTCCTCATGGACCAGCCAGTTCAACCTTACCTAACCTAACCTTGTGCTGCGTCCTTCCCTCATTCACCACAGATTGCAGGAAATTGGTAAGACTGCTTTTCTCACATAACAAATATCGTAGTTTGATTTCTGGATTTATCAGGAAAGTAATTAACACCGATTGAAACTGACATAAATCCCAGACAATTTGCACAAAATCCAAATACCAGAAGTAGAGACATCTGATCCATAAATTAAAATAAATTCCATGCACGTCGTATTTGTTAAAGAAATTATGAACTTTAATTGATTTAAATGCTGAAAAATACTTTTGATTTCCATACAAAAGTTGTTAGTAAGAAGTCGCAAAAAAAAAAAAAATATATGTATGTATAAAAACTTATAATAATAACCGTGGCAGCACACCCACCATAAAAAGGCGCACAACAAAAATTCCACCAACAAATATCATACTTATAAATTAAAGCTAGCAGCAGATGACTGCAGCTGCTCGAATCCATAATCACATAGCCTTAGGAATATTAAATTCAACTCGAAGAAGCAAACTATTTTATTCAACACAAGAACTGCATGCCACACCTACCGCAGCGGCTGCTTTGCCACAGAAACAACAAATGCAAGAATATTTTATACAAAATCTGCTGCAAGCAAAATAAAAACTAAATTTAAATTGCCTGCTTTTGACTGTGAGAATTGAAATTGTTTTTTGGTTGTTAATAAACAGTGAATGTTAGCTGAGGTTTTTGTGTTCCAATTTGTCTGTGCTTTTTTTTCATATTTTGCGCTTCAGTTTTTTTTTTTTTGTTGCTCTTGCCATATTTAAGCATTAGATGCTTTGCTTTTCACGATCATGCAACAATGCTTCTGCTTATTCGCATACGCGCCGTCACTTTTTTACTTTGACATTGACTTTTTGGCCTGCAGCACCAAAAAAGGATGCACACACAGCGAGAGAAATCGTTGTGGATTATGATCAAGAATTAGTTCTAAATGTTGGCATTTATATTGGCAAAGAAGCATATGAGTACGTATATGACTACAGTGTTGTGCGCTTCAAATGCAACAAGAATAATGGGGTTTCCTTGGAGAACAAATTTTGAGAACAAAATTTATTTTTATTTTACGGAGAAATTTTTAAGTTAACAAGAAAAGACAGGCTTTTTCAATTTTTAAGACTTTTCATAAAATGTTTTGTTTTTGTAAGAAACTTGTAATTGAGAGTTAAATTTGTTCAAATCGAATTGAATAAACTATACCGATATAGTCAAACTTGAAAATCGTTTTCACCAACTTCAAAAGGAATACAATACAACGAATAAAAGGATGTGTGGAGGTCACTAAAGGGTTAAAATTTTCTACAAAAACACACGCCAAGATACTTCACTAGGGATTCTCTGGAACAAAATTTTTGTTAATTATAATTTGTTTTGTTGTAATTTAAAAGTAACATCGATCGTCATTTAAACACATCGCTTATCAAAATTCTTATAAACCTGCCGTCTAGGAATGCTCCTGGAAATTACATTAAGATCACTTTAAACTTTTTTAAAGAAAACATATGTTTCGTTATGTATTCCATTATTCTGCACACTAGTGTATATTTTTTTTTTTAGTGTATATTTGGCCGTGCTTCCTCAAAAATTGCCATTTATTTACAAGCATTTTGAGAATCTTTTGTTCTCGGCTATGTTATGCCATAGTCATCCGATAGTTAAAGGTCACATAAATCTTAAAAATGTTGGCTTGTCGTGTCTTGTTGGTTGCCGCATATAAGAACTGTCTGAGTTCTGTGGCATGCCACGCGCGGCATATAAAATATAAATTGTTAATCAGTAAGCAAGAATATAGCAAGAAAAAATAAAAAAGTGAAAAATCTGATGAAAAACATGCTATCGATACTTGGGGCTTTGTAATTTATTATTGGCTTTTGGCTCATTTCATATGTGTATTTTTAGTATATTTTTTTACAAGTTTTACATTTTTTTGTATTTGTTTGCCATTTTTTTGTCAAACCTTTCTATATATTTTTTAATATTTTTATAGCTGTTCTTGTCCGACAACATGTGGCGACTTCGTGTGTGTGACTAGAATGTTTATTAGTGATGACATTGTGTATGTTGCATATTGTTTGTAATATTTAACGAGCATAAGCGTTAACTTTAGTGCGCCTGACATTGATGACAACATATTCTATGAAATCTTGTTTGCCCGCCAATATTTTAGTGTCCAATCAAGCAATAGAATTGGCATTACTCAAGGAGAAACTAAGAATGCTGCATAAGTATTAACATATTTATATACATACGTAGTTATGTAAATATATGTGAACTTACATATCTATGTATGTACATGAGACACTAGAACTTTTGTCATTAAAGAATCGTAATGGCATATTGGCTGGCATATGCAGATACATGAATATAGTCGCTAATAGTTAAAATGGGACACAGATAATTTTTTTTTTAATTGTCAATAATACTCATTTTTGTGAATAGCCAAAATTGGAGTAATTTAAACAATTAATCAAATTCGAAATACTTAAATTTTAAAACTTTTTTTTTTTTTTTGCAAATGAATTTTTTTTTATTTTCAAAAACTGTAGCTTAATTAATTAAAACAATTTTTTTTTAATTTATAATTATATATTTTTATGTTTAATGGTGCGTTCAATTTTACTTAAGATTTTTAAGAATTAATGAGCTTAACACCGATAAATGATAATTGTTATTCAATTATTATCTTTGGTTTTATTGGGAAAAACTGAAAAGAAGGATACTTTTACTGGCATATTGCGATGGTACCATTTCGAAAACCGCCACGTCATCATCGTCAGGCAAATTCGTAATATTTATTTATTTCAACAGGTTTCACCGGGAATCGAACCGCGGTCAAACTGCCCAATGGTTAGGTAGTTGTGGCTTCAGCAGTTTGACCGCGGTTCGATTACCGATGAAACCTGTTGAAATAAATAAGCATTACGAATTTGCCTGACGATGATGACGTGGCGGTTTTCGAATAGTACCAATACAATTTTACAATTATTATTATTTATTTATTTTTTTTTTTTTTCAATTTGAAAACTTTTTATATTTTTTAAAATCTTCAATTTAATTCAAAAGGAGAGAAAAAAATTTCCTCAAACAGATTTAAATGGTTTTAGGGAATTCAAAATGTTACACATATAGCCTTTACTAATACCCAAAAATTTCGGAAAACTTAGTATTTTAATTAGTGATTTTGTAAATAATAGTAATTTCGTAGACCTTTTATGCACATTTTTTTATAGTTTTCCAAAAATTTTGACTTAAAGTTTTTTCAAGAATTTCCAAACTTCGAATTTTATACTAATTATTTCAATCCTAAATATTTCGGAAAATTAAAATAAAATTTTTTTTTTTAATTTAAAGTTTTGGCCATTTTTTCCGTTTATGAAAATTTAAATATGTTTTTTAAATTTCAATTTGTATCTTTTCTTTTTAAATATTTTACTATAAAAAAACTGCTTTAAAAATAGTTTTTTAAATAAGCTTTAATTTTTTTTAATCATTTTATGGAATTATTAATACTTTTCTAATATCAAAATCTGTATTTAAATAAAAAAATTTCAGAAAATTTAATGTTTTCACCATTTTTTTTTTTTTTTAATATTTTTAATATTTTCTAAAGTGTTGTCTAAAATTGGTTACATGAAAGATTTTCATAAAAACTACAAGTTTCTTTTCGATTTCAAAATAGGCAAATTTGTATTTCCTCAAAATATTTTAGTAAACTTAAATTTTTTTATAAAAAAATGTTGTATAGTTATGTTTTACTTTAAAATTTTTATAATGTCTCAAAGTTTTGTTTGAAATTCTGTATAAAAAAAAAATGTTTTCATCAAATTTTAAAATTTCATAGAATTTTCAAATTTTTACCAATATGTTTGTAAATCTATACTTCAATTAAAAAAATGTGAGAAAATTTTGATTAAAAAATTTTTTACCTCACATTGACATATTTTTCGTAATTTTCAAAAATTGTGTTAAAAATTCTTTATAAAAAAGTTTTCAAACAAATAAAAAAATTTTTTTTGGGTTTTACTTACATTAAAATTTTTTTCCAATACACAAATTTTACTGTCATACAAAATTTCTAAGGTTTTTATATTTTTTGTTTTTAATTGTAAAATTTTTTATAATTTTTTGTCTTAAAATTTTCTATAACTTTAAAAACTTTTTTTGAAATTCTTTATAAAAAACTTTTATAAATCTTTAAATTTTTAACAACCTGCATTTCCTTATAAAAAAAAACAAAGGACAAAATTTCAATTTCAACGTCGGAAAATAAGTATTTGTTCAAAATTTTATTTGAAATCTGCGATGTTTTATTAAGCTTTGTTTTTAATTTATTGTGAGCACACTAAATTTTTTTTTTTGGGTTTTTTGTTTTTATTCAGTTTTCAAAATTTGCTTTTATATACTTTATAAAAAAGTTTTTCTGGCAAAGTTTTAATTTTCTTATACATTTTATTAAACTTTAAACATTTACCAACGCGAAAGCAGTATAAAAATATGTAAGTCTGAAAACTAAAATTTGTTTAGATTTTTCTATTTTTTTAATTTAAAATTTTATTTATATGTAAAAATGTGAACACTTAACTGCAGATACAATTTTTTTGACATACGTTTTTTTTACTCTTATTTAATTTTAATTTTATTTGACTATCCCATTTTACCTCTGAGGAACTGTAGCACTTTGAATGCAAACTTGTTGTTATACATTGTTGCTGCAACTTGACCTCTTTCTTTCATACCTTGACTTTGTGCGTTGCTTTTTTAATGATCAAGCTGTATGTGTGGTTGTATTGACCATCATCAATAAAGAAGTGAAAATCGAGAAAAATAAATAAGTCATAATACAGACACCATAAAAATATTAGCACATTAAAGCTCGTCTAATTGCATGCAACACCATAAAAATATGTATGTGCACAACCATAAGTGCATATACATATGTACGTACAAAATACTGAACGCGTAAATTAATTCAAATTTAGATATACATAAAATTGCATATGCAGCCTTTATTACGTACATACATTCATTCTTCTTATGGCTTCATTGGCATTTAGTGTACGCGCATGCGCTGCTAACACGAATCGTTCAGTCTATCAAATCAAAAAATTTGGATTTTCCGTAGAACATAGAAACTTTTATGAATACTTAAAAATGTATAAAAAAAAAAGAAATAAGAATGTTGCCATTGGCAATGCAGATCACATTTGCGCGCCATCACATTCACGAACTAATTTTCGCATTTAGTTATTGCCAAGCTCACTTTTGCTTTTAAATTAAAATTGTTTTATCTATGCCTTAATCGATCGATCGTTGGATCATTTATTATGATTAGAGTTTGTAGCCATGAATTAAGTTTGATATTTCTATTGGCAGTATGTTGCAGGCACAAACGTGTGTGGATACCTAAATACTAAATATTTGAATGCAGAGGTGTTTATAAAGATTATACGATTGCACTAATTCAATTAGCTTTTATATATACATATGTACCTACAGAGAGAAAATTAATTCTGTTTTATGCTCTTAAACTTTCTTTTGGCATCTTGCCGCGATTAAGGCGGTAATAACCACAATCATGTCAAATTTTGCTCCAAAGTTGCGTACAACCCACAACACTACTGGTGGTGTGACATAGAAAAATTGTCATCAATTTAATTTTGCTATCGTTTTTTATACTCAGTTGAGCAGAGCTCACAGAGTATATTAGCTTTGATTGGATAACGGTTGGTTGTACAGGTATAAAGGAATCGAGATAGATATAGACTTCCATATATCAAAATCATCAGGATCGAAAAAAAATTTGATTGAGCCATGTCCGTCCGTCCGTCCGTTAACACGATAACTTGAATAAATGTAGAGGTATCTTGATGAAATTTGGTATGTAGGTTCCTGGGCACTTATCTCAGATCGCTATTTAAAATGAACAATGTCGGACTATAACCACGCCTACTTTTTCGATATCGAAAATTTCGAAAATCCGAAAAAGTGCGATAATTCGTTACCAAAGAGGGATAAAGCGATGAAACTTGGTAGGCGAGTTGAACTTATGACGCGGAATAGAAAATTAGTAAAATTTTGGACAATGGGCGTGGCACCGCCCACTTTTAAAAGAAGGTAATTTAAAAGTTTTACAAGCTGCAATTTGGCAGTCGTTGAAGATATCATAATGAAATTTGGCAGGAACGTTACTACTATTACTGTATGTATGCTTAATAAAAACTAGCAAAATCTGAGAACGACCACGCCCACTTTTAAAAAAAAATTTTTTTAAGTAAAATTTTAAAAGAAAAGTTAATATCTTTACAGTATATAAGTAAATTATGTCAACATTCAATTCCAGTAATGATATGGTGCAACAAAATACAAAAATAAAAGAAAATTTCAAAACGGGCGTGGCTCCGCCCTTTTTCATTTCATTTGTTTAGGATACTTTTAATACCATAAGTCGAACAAAAATTTACCAATCCTTGTGAAATTTGGTAAGGGCTTAGATTCTAGGACGATAACTGTTTTCTGTGAAAAAGGGCGAAATCGGATGAAGCCAGGCCCAGCTTTTATACACAGTCGACCGTCTGTCCTTCCGCTCGGCCCTTAGCACGATAACTTGAGCAAAAATTGATATATTTTTACTAAATTAGTTCGCGTACTTATCTGAACTCACTTTGTATTGGTATAAAAAATGGCCGACTATGACCACGCCCACTTTTCGATATCGAACATTACGAAAAATGAAAAAAAAATGCCATAATTCTATACCAAATACGAAAAAAGGGATGAAACATGGTATTTAGATTAGTTTATTGACGTAAAATATAACTTTAGAAAAAAACTTTGTAAAATGGGTGTGAGACCTACCATATTAAGTAGAAGAAAATGAAAAATTTCTGCAGGGCGAAATAAAAAACCCTTGAAATCTTGGCAGGAATACTGTTCGTGGTATTACATATATAAATTAATTAGCGGTATCCAACAGATGATGTTCTGGGTCACCCTGGTCCACATTTTGGTCGATATCTGGAAAACGCCTTCACATATAAAACTAAGGGCTATTCCCTTTTAAAACCATCATTAATACTTTTAATTTGATACCCATATCGTACAAACACATTCTAGAGTCACCCCTGGTCCTTTATGGCGATATCTCGAAACGGCGTCCACGTATGGAACTGAGGATCACTCCCTTTTAAAATACTCTTTAATGCCTTTCATTTGATACACATGTCATAAAAACACATTCCAGGGTTACCCTCGGTTCATTTTCCTACATGGTTATTTTTCCTTATGTTGTCACCATAGCTCTCAAATGAGTATGTAATGTTCGGTTACACCCAAACTTAACCTTCCTTACTTGTTTTTTTTTATAGACGAGTCATATTCATACATATGCTATCGAAACCAAAAAAAGATTACAGATGAATTTAAATTTTTATTAACGAGTTATCAGTTTTTTTCGTAAAATTATAAATTATGAATTATTTAGCAAACAATTCGAGTGTATTTCTGCCATGAAAAGCTTTCGGAGTCGGCATAAAACAAGTAGGTCCCATCCCGCCAATTTGTAGGAAAAATTAGTAGGAACAGATGCAAATTCTTAGGTAATCGCGCCTTACATTTATTTTATAGATTTATTATTGAGGGTTTATCGATATGTTATTATCGGAAATTTTTCGATAAAAAATCGATATTTTTTCGACAAGCAGTCGATATGTTTTTCGATAGTAAACCGGTAACTGTTCGAGAGCAAATTGGTCTTATTTCGATGACTAACCGATCATTTTCGTTATAATCGAAATTGTTTAAAAAGACAGAGCACATTCCTAACAAATACGTAAACTGTTTCTAACGCTCCGATTCTAGTGTGGTAACAACATTCTTCACCACGGTAACGAAATCATGTGGCAACTTTTAAAACCTTTTGGTATTCTACCCGCGAAAGTAGCCGGATAATTTTTTACCCACAAAATTAGGTGGTTACATCGAAATAACCACACAACAGCTGTTGTTTAGAAAAAGGCAAAACTGAAAAATAAAGAATTGTAAGCGCAAATAAGTAAAGATAATAGTAAAAAAGTGTTGCCCCTTGCTATACATATTTGTTTACATTATGTACTTTCACAGAATAAATTACAATATACCTATGTAGAAACTTGTCATGCATAATATGCATATACACATCCTCCCGTTTATTCGTTAACCACGTATCTACAAGTGAGACATTTGCGGTAAAGCGAACACGGTTGCCACACCATCTTTTCATTTGGGACCAAAATTCATCGAAATAAAGGACCAAATTTTGTTTTATTTTATTAGTATAAAATACAAAATTTTAGGATGTTTCCATATAAAATTTTACTAAAAATAGTGAAGAATTTCCTTTAATTCAAGCTGAACAAACAAATATATGTGCACGCAACCAAAAATGGTACTATATTTTGACATAGGATAAGTCTATGTCTTTCACAAACCAAACGTTGTGAACCAAGTTTTGGTCACAAAGCTCTTGGTTCTAGCATTATGTTGTTGATTGCAATGAAATAAAATGTATAGTGCAGTTAGGTTTTAGCATATATGTGTTTGAGAATGTACCTAGCCTTTTGCAGCAATATAGGAGTATTACATATATGGGTTTTAGTAAGAAACGGTTCAAAATTTGCGTTCTGGTGTTGCCGAACTATGCATGTGGAAAACTCAGTAAATCATAAATGAAACTATGGAATTTTGTTAGTGCTATTTTTATAGGTGCTTACTTTTTCCCTTAGCGTTTAAACTACATATCAGAGCCTAGATTCAGTAAGTGTGAGTTTTGATCCCAGGTCTCAGGGGTTCTGCTAGCACCTACGCGAATAATTTTATACAAAACATTTTTTCCGAAATCAAATCGCTTTTGCATTTGCTTCCTTCTATCTTTGAGCTAAAATATTTCTTCTGCCAAGATACTTAGTTTTCAATTACCTTGCGTGGCTTAACACCACAATAGTCCTGGAATTCCTTGAACTCATTGAGCTGGGTGAGAAAGATTTAAATATCAAGTAGTAATGCATAGAATTTCTTTGTATAAGGTTTGAAAGTGTTAGGTTTACGGCAGAGTGCTAGCAATTTTTATTTTCATATATTTACATAGTGCTTGATAACAAATCGAAATATCTAGCCGTTATTAATATTATTATGAAACAAGAGTTTTTTTGATTAGTTGGTTATTTTATCAACAATTAACGGCAATGTGTTTGCCAACACTTTTCTTTTTAATGCCTGGCATAAATTATAGGTGAAATGTTATTGTTCTGGTACATTGTATTGACTGAGCAATTTTTTATGGTGAGAGTTCCATTGAAGTAAATTCAAAATTATATGGGAGCTAACGAAAGTGTGGCGAATTTTTGGGCATTATTGTGAATTTTTACCTGAGTGAAAAGAATAAAAAAGTTAAGAAAAGGGACCAGCGGACCAAATGGGGTTGGAAGGGACCATTCTTGGTCCAAATGGACCAAAGTGGCAACCGTGAAAGCGAAGAAAACTACCTTTCAAATTTCTCCACAGACATTGGTGAGTTTTTCGGTAATGACAGCGTAACCACTTGGGCCAGAATCGCGGATAAAACAACTGGTAGCGATATTCGATTACATAATGTTCTGGGTACTATTTTACCGGTAACGCTCAGAATCGGGGCGTAAATAGTTACTAAAATAAACACAAATTGATCAGTCACGGAATAATCTCAGCATTACTCCAAAAAAAATTGAAAAGATCCCAAAATTATACCCTGACAGTTAAAAAATTATCAAAAATTAGTCCTGGAAATAGTCCCTACACGACACCAAAAAATACGATTTGGATATAGTATTGTAGCGAATTTTAAAAATTCTTCATTATTCTGCACCTTCTATTCATTATTCAAATCGCTAAACTGTCGAATAAATAACTCTAATATTAAGTATAAAAATGCGTTATTTATTTACAACACTACTATAGTAGTAGTACCTCCCAGTAAAATTATTCGAGTACTTCACGTAAAGCATGTTAATGTCAAACTCATTGACCATTCCTCAACTTGCGTAGCTTTTATACTCTCAGTTCACTCGTTCGCCTATTTCTCCTATAGTCTAGACTTTTCCCGAATAGCCTTCTCAAATAGTTTATTCTTTATTTCTCGTTTCTCTATGTCATATTCACTGTTCTTCTAGGTATATGCGGGTACATATGTGCCTCTCACTGTTGTCTTCTATTCAAATGTGTGTTTATTACAGCGCTGCTTATTGCTGTGTACATGTATATGTGTCTGTTTTCTCTTTCAGTGGCATAGCGACATAGCATCGAAATAGCTTATATTCGACACAGTATGGTTTTTCTCATTTAAGTTTTGAAGAATAAAAATTATTTGCAGACCCTTATAATAATAGAGTAGACGAGAGATTTACTCTTTCCGAAACAAAGGTGCACAGCTCGCAAAATAACAGATGTAGGGCCTCATTTTGTATTCCGAACGATAGCTCAGACGAACGATTGGTCTCCAAGAGATTTCGGCTAACAATGGTATTCTATATAATTTTCGTTGGGCCTTTACGTTTCCTGCTTTTCGTCAAACATAAAGGCGAAATCAATTGTCAATTGATATGTTTCCATCGTTTAGCATAGTACAAATTCACTAGCGATTCGTCTCTGATGCGAAACGAACGTTCGTTTCGTAATGGAGAATGAAGCGCTTAATAAAACCTTAATCAATAAATCACACAAAACTATCTCACTGATAGTACGAACAAATTTTAGCATACTAATTAATCACTGTGAAAGATCGAAAAAATTCAAAAATAAATACATTTTCGGGTTATTGTTGCTGAGTTCAATATGCGCCTTTAAGTAACTCTCCCGATATCTTTGGACGCGTATTAGTAGTCGAACGCTATTCTAGACTTTTACCAAAAACAATCTCATGAAATTGACTGTTCGGGTATTTTCAATTTACGTCATGACTCGATGTTTTATAAAGCAGACACATTTTCCAGATACTCTTAAATTGTGCCCTCCAAACATTACTGGTATTCGTTAAAGTGGGTGATTCTTCCGATATAAAGATAGACGCTATCTGAGCTAACTACCTCTATTGTTGTTGTTGTAGCGATAAGGACACTCCCCGAATGCCTTGGGGAGTGTTATCGATGTTGATGATCCTTTTCCGGATGCAGATCCGGGACGTTCCGGTAACAAGCACCAGCCCGACCATCTCGGAAACGATTTGGTATGACCACATGAAACCTTCAAGGCCATACCGCCCTCCCACCCCCTGGTTCCATGAGGAACTTGGGGTTACCAAAGCATCGGTTGTTAAAATAACATGATTCGCCACGGGTAGGTGAGGATGACAACTGTGTTGGATAAGCTATATTTGGCGCCGGCAACACTTTGAAAGGGTTGCGCTACACAACCCCTTGAATCAATTTGGTATTTTAGTCGCCTCTTACGACAGGCATACTTGCCGCGGGTATATTCTAAGCCCCCTAACACGCTGAGGATAATTACCTGTCAAATTTTCAATCAGATTTTAGTTCATAGCTAAGCTCCGTCCTAACTGCTTTTCTAATGAACCAAATTTTATGATCATGATAAAATTTTATCCGTGTAGTTCTAATTATGACTTTAATATGATTAAACAACAATACTTCTTATCACAATACTTTTTATCATTTATTGCCGTTCATGTTAGAGAGTCATCATCACGTCACGATTATGCAAAATCTAGAGTGCGTGTAGATCTAGTTTATATATTGTCACGGATATTACCACCCCTAAGTTATCCCATCACTAAGGCGATGCTAAGGCCATGCCAAGCAGTATTTACGTTAATAATCAAATCAAGTATACACATATATAAGGCAGCCCAGAGAGATGTCACACACAGATGCATTTACTTATACGGCTATGTGCGCGCGAGAGACTGTAAACTACAAACTTTCACATCAATAATTCAATCTTTATGTTAAACGAATAAATAATTGCGTCTACACATATGTACGTATACGAGCAGCGGAGCGGCAATGCACAAACACATGCATATATCTTATCTCAGTGGTCACAAGAGAGGGCAATAATTTGTGCACGTAGTTGTGGCTGGCGATTTTGTAGCCGAAACAACTAGTAACTTCTGGAAATCGAAGAGCCTAGAAGTATGCAGCGTAAACTATAAAAGCGGTGCAGGCGAGTAAGAAGTAATTCAGTTTGATTTGAATTGTCAAGCAGTTACGAGTAAGACGATATCTAGCGAGCAATAGCACTATTATTTTGAAAGTCAGTTTCCTTTAAGATATCAGTTTGGTTATTAAGCTATTCGTTGCACAGTTTGAGTGTTATTGTGAAGTATTTTAATAAAGGCCATTTTTCCGTTATTCAATATTGGAGTTATTTATTCAACAGTTTAGTGATTCGAACTTAGCAGAGGATTGCAAATAAGAGGATTTGCAAGTAAATTCGTTACAATTGGTGTCAGAAGAGGAATTGTTGAATAAATTCCGGAGGACAACAAGGACATGGCAAAGTTCAGTGAATTGAAGATCCAGCAACTAAAGAAGGAGTTGGAGAGCCGTGGATTGAATACAAGCGGCGTTAAACTTGAACTTCAGGCACGGCTACGAGAGGCAATGGAAGCAGAAGGAATTGATGTGGAAGAGTATGTCTTTCACCTTGATGGGGAGGAGACAACAAAAATTGAAGAGAAAAACGAAACATCGCAGACGGTTACCAGCACATATTTGAACATGATTTTGGCTGCAATATCTGCTCAAACATCGACAGTGGCTTCTCAACTGGAATCGCAAAAGACAGATATAACATCTCAACTAGCATCTCAACTAGAAGAACAGAAAACGTATATGTCATCACAGATGGAATCCCAAGAGACACGAATAACATCGAAGATTGAAGCACAAGAAACGCGAATGTCAGAAATGTCGACACAGATTACATCCAAGATGGAAACGCAATTGGAAGAACAGAAGACATATATGGCATCCCAACTGGAATCGCAGGAGACACGCATAACATCAAAGATGGAAGAACAAGAGGAGCGCTTATCATTGCAGGTGGCACAAATGTCTTCACAGTTAGAAGCACAGGAAGCAAGGGTAACATCAAAGCTGGAAGCGCAGGATGCAAAAATCGCTCAATTTCAGGCAGAAGTCGATGATTTGAAGGGTCGTATGGAGCAGTTACAATTAAATCGTCCAGCAGTTTCAGCGAGTAATTCAAAGGTAAAAACACCATCCTTTGACGGTTCTGTTCCTTTCCAGGTCTTTAAGCTACAGTTTGAGAAGACCGCAGCAGTGAACAACTGGAATGCGGAAGATAAAGTTGCTGCACTGTTCGTGGCATTGAAGGGGCCAGCAGCGGAAATTCTACAGACGATTCCCGAAGGAGAGCGGAACAATTATGAAGCATTGATGGCTGCTGTAGAACGACGTTATGGAAGCGAACATAGAAAACAGATATTCCAAATTGAGTTGCAAAACCGCTACCAAAAAGCAAATGAGACATTGCAAGAGTTTGCTTCAGATGTTGAAAGGTTGGCTCATCTCGCAAATGCGGACGCACCCGTGGAATACACCGAGAGGGTAAAAATCCAGAGTTTTATAAATGGCATACGAGACGTGGAAACGAAGCGAGCCACATACGCGAACCCAAAGCCAACATTCGCAGAAACGGTGTCACAAGCTCTGATTCAGGAAACGGCGTCGCTTCTGTGTAAGCCAGTTTTCAAAGCACGCCGTGTGGAAGTAGAAAGGCCAGAGTGGGTAGACGCAATATTGGAGGCACTGAAAGGATCGCAAAAGCGAAGTGAAAAAGTTATCAAATGCTTCAAATGCGGGAAGTCCGGTCACATAGCACGTCATTGCGATGTTGGTCTTAATAGTTCCAACAATGTGGGTGGCCATAAACGCAAAGCTGGAGGAGATGAGCAAGAGCGAGTAAGAGGTAGAGAGCTAGATCCAGCTGTTGAATGTCCTGTGATATCTGTGTCGCAAATCGGAAGGAAATCAAGCAGTCTTACCGTCAGAGGGAATGTGGATGGTAAAGAGCGTGTACTGACTGTAGATACGGGGGCATCTCATTCCTTGATTCGATCTGATTTGGTCTACAGGAGAGTAAAGTCATTACCTGGAGCAAGGTTGCGTACGGTAACAGGCGAATATAATCAAGTCCAAGGCGAAGTGGTATGTGAGGTATTAATTGGAAAAGTCATGGTTCTACACAAATTCGTTGTGGCGGAGATCGTTGATGAAGTCATATTGGGAGTGGACTTCTTGGTTGACCATGACGTCAGGATCGATATGCGGAGGAAAATTATGCGCTATAAGAACCAGGACATACCACTTAACTTTAGTTTGGGAAAAGGGTTCAGCAGTAATCGGGTACTGGTGGAAAAGACTCGACAAAGACCACGAAAGTCAAAGGCAAAGGTTGATAGATCGAATGGGCCAAATAAATCAAAATCAAAAGTACCTACGAGAGAAACACTGGCATTGACAAAACCTAAAAGACGCAGGAAAACGAAGCAACGAATTTTCGAGAAAGAATGCGAGGGTAGTTTCAAGCCGGAGCGCACTACTCTTGTGAAATGTGGGAACGATACCGATTATGCAAAGCAAATCCGTCCAGCGCAAGCTCTACGAAGTGGTTCATTGACCAAACAACAGAGTGTGAAGGAACGGCCCAGGGTAATGAGTAGTAAGATGAAACACTGGCATGACAAGAACTTTAATTCGGAAGGTTTCTTGGCGGGAGATTTGGTACTGTTAAACAACCCACAACGTAAAAAAGGTTTGTCCCCGAAATTGCAGTGTAATTGGGAAGGCCCATACAAAGTTGTAAAACGGATCAACGATGTAGTGTACCGCATACAAACCATCGGTAAACCACGAACCAAAATGAAAGTGGTCCATTTGGAAAGGCTGGCAACGTTTAGATCGAGAGATTTGTCTGATCGGGACGATCAGACTTAGGTGGAGGGCAGTGTCACGGATATTACCACCCCTAAGTTATCCCATCACTAAGGCGATGCTAAGGCCATGCCAAGCAGTATTTACGTTAATAATCAAATCAAGTATACACATATATAAGGCAGCCCAGAGAGATGTCACACACAGATGCATTTACTTATACGGCTATGTGCGCGCGAGAGACTGTAAACTACAAACATTCACATCAATAATTCAATCTTTATGTGTTTACATAAACGAATAAATAATTGCGTCTACACATATGTACGTATACCAGCAGCGGAGCGGCAATGCACAAACACATGCATATATCTTATCTCAGTGGTCACAAGAGAGGGCAATAATTTGTGCACGTAGTTGTGGCTGGCGATTTTGTAGCCGAAACAACTAGTAACTTCTGGAAATCGAAGAGCCTAGAAGTATGCAGCGTAAACTATAAAAGCGGTGCAGGCGAGTAAGAAGTAATTCAGTTTGATTTGAATTGTCAAGCAGTTACGAGTAAGACGATATCTAGCGAGCAATAGCACTATTATTTTGAAAGTCAGTTTCCTTTAAGATATCAGTTTGGTTATTAAGCTATTCGTTGCACAGTTTGAGTGTTATTGTGAAGTATTTTAATAAAGGCCATTTTTCCGTTATTCAATATTGGAGTTATTTATTCAACAGTTTAGTGATTCGAACTTAGCAGAGGATTGCAAATAAGAGGATTTGCAAGTAAATTCGTTACAATATTATTTGAGACGGTTGTGTATACAGCAGCGAACGTAAAAACAGCAGTGTCGAATTAAATAAATAAATAAATGTAAGGTGCGATAACCTCCGAAAAGATTTTAGACCAACAAACTGGCGGGACGGGACGTACTTGTTTTATGCCGATTCCGAACGGCATTTGCAAGGCAGATGAGTTTACACTGAAAACTTTTGGTGACAGAAATACACTCGGAGTGATTGTCAAACACTGCCGAGGAGAAACCCCGTTCAGAAAAATTTTATTCTAATTGAATAAATTTGTTTCTAAAATTTTGATGTTGTTTTTCCGTGGCGTGAACTCAGGATCTTCGGTGTGGTAGGTGGAGCACGCTATCATCACACCACCGCCAAAATGTCAAATTAAATCAGCTAAATTCCTCTATTTCGATGGACCAGTCAATTCAAACTAACCTAGTCTCTATTTCGATGGAAACTATGCAAAGAAATCTCAAAAACATTTTCGAAAAAATTCGAAAGTTCAATAAAGTATTGCGAAAGTTTCGAATTTTTTATTTGAAGCTCTCTGAATTTTTTAGAGAATGCAATTTTGTAGATTTCATGGATCTAAAAATTCTCATTGATTTTAAAACATTTTTTTTCCAAAATGAATTTTAAATTTCCTCTATACAAAAGTGTGCACATATTTTTATATGATAGAAAATCTCAAACATCCTGTAAGAAAAAAAAAAATTGTCAAACATCTATGCCTATTTTTAGATACTTATAACTTGTACTTTGTTAAACTAAAATTGATTGGGCTATAAAACTGCATACTCAAATCAGAGAACTCCAAATAAAAATTTCGAATATTTTGAAAACCTTTTTTTTAAATTTATATTTAAGAATTTAAGAATTCATGAGCTTAACACCGGCTTATAATAATTGAATTTCAATTATTATGTTTTCTAAGAGAAACTGAAAAGAAAGAAACATTTACTGGCATATTGCGATGGAACCATTTCGAAAACCGCCAACGTAATCATCATCAGGCAATTTTGTAATGTTATCAAAGGTTTCACCGGGATTCGAACCGTGAATCACATGGTGAAACTGCAGTTGCCTTTAACCACTAGGCTATCCTGCTGGTATTTGTTTTCATGCTTAATTCAGTTTTTCTCATTTCTACACTAACAACACAATTGAGAAATTTTGTCTCTATATTAATTTGTGTGCCATGTAGATTTTTTTTTGTAAAGTTCTTCTTCGTTGCGAATGAGAAGCTTTTTTGATAAGTTTGCACAGTTCCAGTTACAAAATTTATAAAAGTTTTTGCTTAAAATATGAAACACAAAAAACAAGGATTTAACTGACGAAGTTCGATAAAAGTTGTCACTGCTATTTTTCTGTTCGCTGCTGTATCTATTTACGTACATGTGTGGAAATATTTTCATTATTAAAAAACATCAATACAAAAAGAAAAACATATAGTTTAGATTAATTCCGCGATAACTTACGTAATTTATTATTTCATTAAAGTTTAATAGGTGGCCTTTGAATATGATTTCACGTTTAGCTTACAAATACTTAAGCATTTAGCTTACTAATACTAAGTACATACGGAACATGAACATATTCGCAGGCTTTTAAGCATTTTATCACGCCATGCAAGTAACGCACTCGTACTGTACTGTAAAGCCGTACTAAATGCTCATACATACATACAACGCTTATGCAAACTCTCATTTCCAAATACATCGCTAATACTCACTGTTAGCTGAACACGAAACATATTTTGCTTAAAACAATAGAATGTTATAAACTTTAGTGCTATCCACACTTGGACTCCCTATTGAATAATTCATGAGTTTAGTAATTCTGCCAGCCGTGCTACTTCTGTTCTATATACTAATAGCGTATAGGTATTATACATATGAATATTTTACAAATATATATTGCACAAAGCATTGCAAATTTTTTTATTTTTGTATTATTATTATTATTTTTTTTTTTTTTTTTTTTTGATGTATTGCTCATTAGTCACGTCAAAATTAAAAAAAAAATTTAAATAAACTTTACCTGTTAAGTGCATAAATTTGTTGTTGTGAATTTATTAGCATGCATAGACAACAAAATATACAAACATATTAAAAAAATTATACAAACATATATAAATATTTGTATTCAAGAAGTTCTCAAATTCCCTAGAGATCTAGTTTCAGTAGGATTTGCCTTTGGCGGTTGAGCTGCTGTTTAGTTACTCATAAGAATTGTTGTTGGTTTGCTTTTTGCTCGATATGATTCGCTGTTTGTGATTTTAATGATTGTTACATATTGTTGAATAAAATGTTGATTGCTGTCGACATTATTTGTTGTTTACATTCATATATTTATTAATTCATAGCCTAAAGAATTATATCAATGAAATCTTAATTGGTACATATGTGAAGTTGTTTTAGGGTGCGCCTTATTTATAAAATTTTCCTATAATGCAAGATGCTCCATTGTACGCGCACATTCTCTGCAAAAAATTGCTTTAAGTTGATAACAGAACACGCTGGTCCCGCGCCAGCGGGTTAGGGGGCTTAGAATATAGCCGCGGTAGGTATGACTGTCGTAAGAGGCTACTGAAATACCAAATTGATTGAAGGGGTTTTGTAGCGCAACCCTTTCAAGAGATTCCCAGTGCAATATATAGCTTCCCCAACCCAATTTTCAACCTCACCTACCCGTGGCGAATCCTGTTTCATTAACAGCCGAGTCTCTGACAACCCGAACTCCTGATGGATCTAGGGGTGGGATGGCGATATGGCCTAGAAGATTTCATGTGGTCATACCAAATCGTTCCCGAGATGGTCGGGCTAGTACCTTTATGGTGCTTTTCACCGGAACGTACCGATCTGCATCCGGCAAAGGACCATCAATAACACTCCCAAAGGCTTTCGGGGAGTGTCCTTATCGCTGCAACAACAACAACTTCAACTTTAACCCTGGCGAGCATGCACCTCCGATTTTCTACCAAAAACTTTTCCGAAAACTAATAAATTCGAACAGTGTGCACTTTTCCCCCCAAAGTGCATCCCCTCAACACTCGAAACACCAAGAAATTTCAAATGAAAGTTTTCATGCATTCATTGGTATGTACTATTTCTACTTCTATACTCTTTCTACGAAATTTATTACGCTGAGCACTAGTCTCTGGACAAAAATTGGCCATGATACCCACATTATCGATAAAATGGGATCGAAAGCTGCAAAATTGGTATAATTAGAACATACCCCTGAGCTATAACATAGTTTCTAGCTTTCTTAAAAAACAAGGTTCAGACAATGTTTTCTTATACAAAGGTTATTGTATGCTGTTTTTTAATATTTTATCTGACCGGTGAGTCGTCGATACCACGCCGATAACAAATCGGTAGCACTCCGATAAGTAACCGAAAACAATTCGATACCAAGTATAAAACTTTTTGATAGCAAATATACACTTTTCGACATCAAAGCGATAACACGTTGATAACATATTGGCAGCTTCCCAATAGTTTATCAATAACTTTTCGATAACAAATCGAAAATTTTTAATAACTTCGACAAATACCGATGCACCGATGTACCGATAACTTTTCGATAACAAATTGGTAACGTATCATTAATGTTTTGATAACTTTTTGATAAATATTCTGTACATTTTCGGTAACAAATCGATAGTTTTTCAATAAAAATTCGATAACACGCGAAAACAAATCTATAGCATTTCGATAGTAGATTAACAACTTTTTGATAATATACCGATAACTTTTCTATAATTTACTAATAACTTTTCTATAAAAGACCGATAAC